>NW_006238936.1:1177138-1184308 GCF_000226075.1 Solanum tuberosum | reverse complement strand
CCACCACCCCCCAGAAAAAAAGAAGAGAAAGCAATAGTTCAAGGTTCAAACGGCGTCACTTTTGCGTCTGTCCCCCCAAATTGATCTAATATCTTGTCGTCATCTTCTGGGTTTCATCGATTTGGCTGTGAAAAAAACCTTCGGAGGTACGATTTTTCGAATCTATCTTCTCTATATACTGGAATTCTGCAGAGGAATTTAGTTTGAGCTTTTTGCTTATTAGTTTCTCCTTATTTTTATCGATCTTCAGATTATTATTATTATTTATTATTTTGCCCAAAATTGACAAGCAAAGGTTGCATTTTCAGGTAAACTTCCTTTTTCTGTTCATGAAAATCAAAAGATCCGTTACATTTTACTCTGTCTATGAATTTATACATTGCATTTTTTTGAATGACTGTTAACTGTTAAAAATGTTTGGTGATTTTTCCGTTTTTGTTAAACATTTATCAGTTTCAAGAGGAGTAATAGCTTGTTACTTTCATGAGGAAAAAAAATGATGAATTGATATTTTCTGGAAACTGATCCTTTTTGAACTAAAGTAAAAAAGCTCTTTTTTAGATACTAAAAGAATACATAAAAAGACTAAGCTAAATTAGATAGAGCAAGCAACTACAGGAGAAGAAAAAGAAGAAGAGAGAAGCCGAGTTGCATCAACTCGGAAAGGGAATAAGTAGTTTGAAAATTTGGGAACTCTATTGTGGGTGCATAGATTGAAAAAGAGAAGCTGTGAGGATTTCAAGTATCTTCTTGTAGAAAGTGTTGAATTTTGTGCTGAGGAATTATGGATAAACAGTTTATTTCAGCCCATTCTGAAAATAAAGAGGAAAAAAGATCCCTTTTGACCTGATTTGGATTCTATAACACAATATAGTTAAAAATATTTGTTCTAGGTGTTGATATGAATGGTTGTCAATATTCAAGAAAGACGTCAAATCATTTTCGCTGGTAGTCTTTATAAGTTCTTTATTTTTCCTATGGTACACATTTTCTCTTTACCATCAGCCCATCAACTATTTAGAAAATCTAATTAACAATTTTGGCCGAGTTCTCAAGTTCAAAAGAAGTTAAAGTAGAGAACATTCTAATGAACCACATTTTCCCAAAGTATCTAGACGTAAATTATTTTTTCAAAGAGTTCATATATTGGAATTAGCTATATTCTTCTTGCTCAATAGATGTTTTAGCAAGTTGAATTTTTAAATACCTGATCAAGAGATATTAAGGACTGACACTAGGTGATTTCTTCTAATTTGCCCAAGCCTTGTACTTGTGGGACATAGTAGGTGCGCTCAAGAGATAATAAGAATAGTCAAGGTGAGCTCAAGCAGGCCTGGACACCATTGTCATTAAAAAACTGAAAGCAATTGTGTTTGTTCTTAGAAACAAACTTTGTTTTAGGGAAACTAAATGCAATATAATTTCTGGAACAAGAAACAATTTAAAGACAGAGGCAAGAAAGAAGATGTGAGATATTCTGAAAATTATAGTAGAATTTAGTGCCTTGAGTTTTGGTTAAATTCCTTTGTGAAAATGTGAATTCAATAACAGCATCAGTCACACTGATTAAATATAATGACAATAACTTGAAGGTGGTAGTGTTTGATATCTTGATAGTTTGAAGAATGATCTAGTCTGTATGCAATACTTAAGACTGACATGTAGTCATATTAGCTATATTGAGTTGACCTATGTTGAATTGGTGAATGCATGACCTTGTTGCGTTCATCTCTAGAAAGGGATAAGGAAAGACAACACGTAAAATGTCACAAATTGCTGAAATGTTAAAAAAATAAAAGATCTCTATCTTCTTTTCACAATCTTGTCTCGAAATTTTCATGTTAAAGGAATTATGTTTGGCTATCCATATATCTCTTGCCATGAATGGTTATCTTACACTATCTCTTTCACTGAAGGGTGGAAAAGTACACAACATGAGGGCCATATTTTGTGGCAATCTGGAATTTGACGCTCGCCAGTCAGATGTTGAGCGGCTTTTCAGAAGATATGGGAAGGTTGATAGGGTGGATATGAAATCTGGTATACTACCTTTTCTTGACCTTAAGTTGTTTTCTGGTTATTTTTTGAAAGGAAGCAATCTCTTAGAGATAGAAGCCTAAAGGGTCAAGGTAAACTGTGTGTTTACATTTGTTTCCGGCATGCCTATTATGTTTGTTGAAGGACTAAACCACAATTATGTGGAGAAGTTCTTGGAAAATTTAAAATGAATGTGTTCTGTTTTAATAGTTTATCCATATACGTGTATGTTGTTTTCCCATGGAAATTCAAGTTTTTGGTATTTGTTCTGATAGATGGCTTTATGTTTATTGAATTGTATCCTCATAAAAGTTAGCTGTTATTTTCTTTCTGATTGTTCGAAATGTTCTCTCTAAATTGTTTTATCCGGAGAAAAAGCAAGTTCTTGTGTAGTTGAACTCCCAATCTCAATAATTTCTTTGGCGCAGGATACTTGGGAAATTCCTAGATCTTCCTGGATGAAGGGTTCTCCGCCTTTCTTTTTTTGGCTTGTGCCCAAGATACATACTCTTATGTTTATCTAAAAGAACCACTATGATCTGCCATGGTTCTACCATCATACAATTTACTGAGACCATTGCCTTTGCATTCCTCATGACCTTTGCTCAGTCCTCGATATCCGACATGTTTCAACATAGATAGCATGACCATCTCGGATCCAGTGGCAGCTGTTGAGTTCCTTCATACAGATTTTTCTTTCCCCTTCCCCCCTTCCCCCCTCATTCGTGGGGGGTTTTGGGTGGTAAGTTTGATCTAGTTGCATTCTGTAGTGTGGCTGATATTTATTTGCAGGAGGCATCTGAACTGACCTTTATGTATGAAAAATTTAACTGAATTTTTTTGGTTTGATTTCATGGCACTTCGGTTTTGTAGGATTTGCTTTCGTTTATATGGAGGACGAGCGAGATGCTGATGATGCAATTAGAAGACTTGACAGGATAGAGTTTGGTAAAAAGGGACGCAGGCTTCGTGTAGAATGGACTAAGGTATGATGTTGTTGAATCGTGAAGTTGCAGCACCATGACCGATAATATTTACAGCATCAGTTTGGTGTGGAAATTCTGCACTTTTTTTGTGTTATAACTTATATGCAGAACTGAACTGACTAAGTTGATGTTATAGCAGGATCGTGGTAGTAGGAGGCCTGAAATTTCCAGAAAACCTGCTGCGAATACTAGACCTTCAAAGACTTTATTTGTCATCAACTTTGATCCAGTTCATACTCAGACAAGGGACATAGAGAAGTATTTTGAACCATATGGTAGAGTATCAAATGTTCGAATTAGAAAGAATTTCGCGTTTGTTCAGTATGAGTCAGTGGATGATGCTAGCAGAGCATTAGAAGCAACAAACATGAGGTTAGCAGTTTAGAAGATTCTTTGATGAGTATTGTACTTTCCTTGCTTGTAATTCATACATATCATTGTTACTGTAATATTTGATTACTCTTGCTAAGTGAGTGCTTCATTTCACCTTATAAAAGATGATTAACCTCTCTGAAATAGTCAGGGAAATGACTTGAGTATAGACTGTAGGCACAAAATGTTGAAGGGTCATTTTTCCTTCATCAGTTCATTGCTATGGTCTTACTTATTTCTGGAGATTAATTGTAGGTGTTCCTTTTCTATCTAGGTAGATATAATTGAGAATCAGTAGACAACCTCATTGCCCTCTTTCTTCCCACTTTTTTTTTGTTCATCGGGTACCTGGATTTCCCCATCAGTACTAGTACCAGGTAAGTTTATCCAAGTCTCAGACAAACGTGAAAAATCACTTAAGTTTTGTCTTATTGAAGATTTAAATTCTGATCTCTCGTGCTCTCCCACTTCATGTACTATTGGGTAACAACACCCTTGGTTAACACAAAAAAAATGCCATTACTGCATTTCTCTTTTTCGTGGCTGCTGCAATTCTACATTATAATTCCTTTCAAATGACTCAAATTGTATACTATTACTTCTACTCATTTGAGATTTTTTATTAAATTTGGCAGCAAGTTCATGGATCGAGTTATTTCTGTGGAATTTGCAATTCGAGATGATGATGACAGGAGAAATGATCGCAGTCCTGACAGAAGAGGTCGTGACATGTCGCCTGACAGAAGAGGTTATGACCGTCGGCGTTCACCCAGCCCATATAGAAGGGATAGGGGTAGTCCTGACTATGGGCGTGGAGCACCTCTAAACTCGAGGCCTCAGACTAGGAGAAGTCCTGAGTATGGTCGAGCCGAAAGTCCTGTCAATGAGAGATATCACAGGTCCCTTCACAATCTTTTTTTTTTTTTTTTGGTTTTTATCCTTATGTCTCACCCCCACCCTGGGGTGGGTTTATTCAAGCTGTATCCATGTCAAAACTTTTCATATATACTAATGTTGTTATGATCTTTACCAATGCAGTCGTTCACCACCGCCACGTGAGAGGTCTCGATCTTGAGAAGAAAACTTCCAACCAAAGATTTCATAAGAAAAAAACACCTTCCAGTTCAAGAAAGAAGTATCAGTTGTTTATGTTGTCTGTAGGTCTCATCGTCGTCTGGAGTTTTTAGCTTTAACCTTGGGTAGTCAACCTGCAGATTTTTACTATGTTGTACCATTTTGTACTTTAGTTTGATGTTCATTTCCATTGGTGAGTATGTTGTGTGCACTAGTATTTAAAATACTACTCATTGTTACATTAGCTTAAAAGGAGAATGTTGTTAAAAACTCCTTGATTCTATTTTTTCTGCTCTTTAGGCCATGTGCTGATTGTGAATGTCGTTGCCCATGTTTAGTGATCCTGCACACATAAAGAGTCTCACATTGAATGGTGGAGGAAGTTACAGTTGCTTTACAGTCCTTGGGGGTCGTTTTTGCAGATAAAGTTATTTCAGAATTATAATCCTGGGACTAATTTATCTTACGTGGGAGGTGGGATCGAATAATACCAAGTTGGATGGCATATCTAAGAATAAGCTCGAGATTAAATTTTATACCTTATTTGAGTGAAGGTATAAGCTAAATTATAATCTCAACCAAATAGAGTATAATCTTAATTCCAAGATATCCCACCTATCAAAACTACCTGTAGAAGAATAAAGTGGAGGCACTAATGAATTAGAGTGGATCAACTGTACGATGAATTGTGTTAATTCATTGCTGCCGTACAAATTCATGTACGCACTAATAAATTAAATGGACTAGAATATGGTGGTACGATTTGACCTATTTGAGTATGCATGTAATGTGGTGGGGTGCAGTTTTCATTGTTTGTTGGTTTGTGATTTAATGTAGTGGTTTCAATATTTATTGATCGTTGATTCCAAATTCAAATAAAAAGACACCAAACGTTACACTATTAAGTCATCTTTATCTATTGCATATAATTTACCTTATTTTAAAATGCACAAATTTAAAAGACTTTTATTTATAAAAAAAAAATTTGGGCAATTTGATAGTGTAGGAGATTTTTTATTTGTTTTTGGTTTCTCATCCGGAGCTCACATTGGAACCCCGACTAAATTCAAATAGGCACTGCAAAGTCCATTTGAGGGTAACGCTCCCAACAAGATTTTCTCTATTTCCAGGGTGCGAATTAAGACCTCTGATTAAAGGTGAAACACTTTCACCCGTGCACCACAACCCATGTTGGTGTGTAGGAGAGTGTTGTTTGTAGTTTGTAGCGTTAGCATTGAATAATGTGACCGACAAGAGACAGCGTTCCGTCGAGGTTACGTCAAGCCAAATTCCCGCACGCTCCATCTACGCTTTCCCAATCGGTACCTTTCAATTTGAATTCTCCAGGCATACGGTAGGTGCTACATATCGAAAAATAAATAGTAAAATATTTTTTCTGTCTCAATTTATACAATGGAGTTTGATTAGAAATGAGTGTTTTTTTTAAAAAAAAAAAACCCATTTTTTAAATTTATGGTCTAAAATAAGTTATAAATATTTGTGTGACTACAAATCATCTCATTAAAAGTAAAATAGTCATTTAAAAATAATTTCTAATACTAAATATAAATAAGTATCATTTTTTTAAACCGTTCAGAAAAAGTGTTTTAGATGAATTGAAACAGAAAAAATAGTATGTAATTAAAGTTATCGTTAATAATTTTAAAAAAAGGCTTAATATCTAGATAATTACTTAAACTTATATATTGTGAGATTGATTCGCAAACTTGATTAGGGACTAGATAGATATTTGAACTTGGCCAAGTGATTGAAACACACTTGCTTTTAATATATTAAATGGACCAATAATTAGATGACACATGTAATATTTTTTTAAAATGTAGTATAACTAAAATGGAATAAATACTCTTTTTAAAAAAAATTAGAAATTCACTTTTATTTTGCGTTGACTTGTCAATAGTCTTTAAAGTTCAAATATCAAATTCAACTACATATTACCAGTTGGAAATCTCATTCATCAACTCAAATATAAACTAAAAGAAAACTACAAATTTCACAAAAATTATTACAACTTTTTTTATCTTTGACTAAAAACATAGAAAAAGTACATTAAGCCCGCGGACATCAAATATTTATAAGATGATTAAATCACAAATTTAATTATAGTGTCCTCATTTTGGAACAGTTGTGTTAGCTAAGCCAAAAGCTTGATGCCTCATTAAACTTTAGATTAGTTAGATTTTCATGTAATAATTTTTTATATTTGAAAAACTGATTGGAAAAATTTGAATATGTATAGTGCATGGTCATGTCAGATAAGAAAGTGAGTGCTGAAGAAATTGATCAAAAGTCATACAGTTGACCATGTGGGGTGGGGGTGGGGGTTTCAGATTTCAAGTGACTAATATCTTTTAAGTATTCCACTAATCATGTAAGTTCATGGTTTGCCTATATTTTTGTAGCACATGATTTGGTTTATAATTTAATGATTGAGGAACTTTGTATCCATCATTACTTCTCTTTTCAAAATTTGAACTTCCTCATAAACAGAGTAGACAGATATAGCAATAAAACAAATTATCCTCTCTCTTTTTTTCAAATTATTATTGCACATGTTTTTGTAGTTGAATAAGATCTACAATTAAGATCTAAGAAGAGGGAGGGAAAATATTTAGCATTTCGTCATGTTTTATTGTAAAAAAGTATATATATTACCCTTATTTAGAAATGGGACTTCAAA
>NW_006238936.1:1176303-1177038 GCF_000226075.1 Solanum tuberosum | reverse complement strand
TAGATAATGTGGCCCGTGCTAATAATATAAATGGTATTTTTTTTAAAAAAAATTCAACAGCAAAGTAGATTCTATTTCAAAGCAAAAGGTTACAGAGGAGGACCAAACCTTACCTCATACAAGAGTAGCTAGAATGGTAAGCCATTCTTACAATTTTAGCTTCCAAGAATACAGCAAAAGAGGAAGATTGTTCCTAGTACAGTTAGGTTTCCAAAAAAGTCTAGTATAGGGTACCTAGAAATAATATAAATGGTATGTTTTGGGGCTAATAACCGAGTTTTTGAAACGATTGTTTGCGTGGATAAAGAAATAAGTTTTTTTCTCACAAACCTATACTTTCTTTGACGCTATTTAAGGCATAATAAGACTACCCACATACAACATTTTTGAAATATTTTATGTTGTCAATTATCATGATTTATAGTATTTTAACGATAGACTCACTTCAAGAATCAGTGGAATTTTTTGTATTTTTTTCAAAACATATTTTATATTGTCAATTATCATGATTTATAGTATTTTAACGATAGACTCACTTCAAGAATCAGTGGAATTTTTTGTATTTTTTTCAAAACATATTTTATATTGTCAATTATCATGATTTATAGTATTTTAACGATAGACTCACTTCAAGAATCAGTGGAATTTTTTGTATTTTTTTCAAAACATATTTTATATTGTCAATTATCATGATTTATAGTATTTTTACGCAATTTTTAAATATAAAAAAAATAA
>NW_006238936.1:1133974-1175957 GCF_000226075.1 Solanum tuberosum | reverse complement strand
GGTTACTCATGTTTCAATTCACGTGAATAATCATAAATATTTTCAGTTGTTAATTTATTGTGAATTCTAGAAATTTTGACGTTATTTTCAAATAGTACATGTTACTTATTCTATTCCAATTAGTCAACCAAATTTCTTATATGATTTAAAATATTTTTAATTGCTAATTATTGTTATTTATAGCATCTTTTTATGTAACTTTTAATAATATATAATTTGTTCAAATTCATATGACAATGATAAGATTTCAAGAGTCAACGCAATAAAAATTTAAATTTTTTAAAAAGTTGTACCTCTAATATATTTTTGTAGCTAAAATATACTCTCTCCGTCCACTTGTATTTGTCATGTTGCGCTTTTTTAAAGTCCATTTGACTAATTTTCAAAGTTAAATCATATTGTATTAATTCGATATTTAAAAAAAATAATTAAATATGTAAAATCTATACAAAAAGTACTATAAATTGTAATTTTTTGCCTATGAATATGATGAAAAAACACATTGTAAAATATTAGTTAAAATTTTTATAGCTCGACTCTAAAAAGGAAATCATAACAATTAAAAGTGCATAGAGAGAGTAATAAATAGGTAATTAAATTTCAAGAAGTATATTGAAAATTGAAAACATATAAATAATAAATGGGCCCAAACAAGGTCAAATTTTTTGGCTAATAAAGTAGTAGGTAATTAATGGTGCTAAATTGGCCAAAAATATAAATTTTAAAGGTACAACCATAAAAGAAGAATGTACAACACTATGAAGCACATATCATTCAACACTTGTCATGTGCTGAGTAGTAGATATTCCCACTTATCATATATAGTAATATATATATAAAGTAGATTTTGTTTATAATTGGCCAATGATTTTTTTTTTAAAAATCACTTTAATTATTTGAAATTCTCAAAATTGGAGTTGTGTTTGTCTATAATTTTTGCAGTTAATATAGAATTTAAATGAATTTTCTTTAAAATAATATTTGAACGTGGAATATAATTTAATCGAGCTAATTTTATGAAAATAAAAAATTTAGATTTTTTAAAAATAAAAATAAATTAACAAATGAAAAAGTGAAAGTAATAACAAGGTTTTGGGTATTTTTCGAATTTGTACTTGAAATTTTCATGGTCAAAGCTGTTTTTGGAATAAAATGAAATAATATATTGAAAAATAGTGATAATTTTTCATGGCCGAAGGGGTGCTTATCACTATCATATCACTCTCACCTACTAGTGAAAAATTTTCATGGTCAAACATCCCTTGATGTGTCAATTTTTCGTCATATACTCTCACAGTCTAACCTACTAGTTATGACAACAACAACAACAACAATAAATCCAACATGATCCAGCAAGTGAAGTCTGAAGTAAGAGGGGTAAAGTGTATCCAGATCTTACTTTAACCTTATGCGAGATAGAGATTGAGGTGAATCCCAATAGACCCTCAACTCAAAAAGGTATTTTAAAAAACAGATGTAATAAACACAAGAGTAAAAGTTACGGCGATACGGTAAAAAAAGTAAAGTTGTGGCATAGAAAATAATAAAGATACCCAAGCAAAAGTGTTAGTAAAATATCTTTTGGGCCTTATACACTCATAACGAATGCTAGCAAACTGAGACGGCCCATTAGTGAATTTAACGTTACGCCCTAATATTGTCTATATAAACATCACTATGAGCATTGGAAGACATTCTCTATATCGTATAGAAAATGGCTAGGGTTAAGGTTATGGAGCTGGGACTTTCGACGATCAGTGAGTTATGATTGCTACGATCCACTTCCATAAAGTAAAAAATTGTAAGTTTCCTAACTAGCATATTACAACAAAAAGAAACAACATTAGTGATGAAATTAAACTTGAAGAATAATAGAATAATAATAATGATACTGATAAGTATACAAGTGAGCAAATAAGGTGCTCTAAGCTAGAACTATGCTCTCCTACAAGAAAGAAAGAAATCACACGACTATCTATTAACCCCTATACAATTTACCTTGATCCTTAATTTTCATGCTTTTATCCAATCCAGGATCATGTCCTTAGAAAGTTGACGATATGTCATGTCATGTTGAATCGCTTTTCTCTAATTCTTCTTCGTCTACATTTGCCTCTCATTAGACCTATCACTATTAACCTCACCCCTCTTCATTGGGACATCTATGCTCCTTCTCTTTACATGTCTAAATCATTTCAACCCCGCTTTTCATATATATTTTATCTACCACTACAATTACTCTTACCTTGCACTGTAAATTTCGTTTCTAATTATAGTAGTTATAAAACTTGTACAATAAAGTGTTTCAACCTTTTTATTTCTTTTGTAGAACTATTACTTAATTAGGATAATATTAAGGGTGACAAACGGGTTGAGTCAGATTTGGGCGTGTCATAATAGGCAAGGATAATAATTGGGTCAAAACCTAATCCAACACAAATTTGCTTGGTTGAAATGGGTTAGGCAATTAGTTATATAACGGGTCAAAATCCAACCCAACTCAATTTTTACTAAGCTTAATTATTTTATTTGTTCTTTTAAACTATTTTAATACCTAATAAAATTATTATTTTCTTTATTATTGTTGAATATATCAAATTGGAAAAAAGTTATTAAACATATTTGACAAGATTTCTCATGAGACAATTCGGGTTACATATCAATCCAATTTTTAATGGGTTGAAATGAGTTGGAATGAAATGGGTTAAGCTAATAAATGGGCCGATCAATAACTCGCTCAAACTTAAACGGGTTGGTCGGATTGAGTTTGATTTTGTCACCCCTAAATAATATTACTATTCTAGAATTTAAAATTCATAAATGTTAAACTCTAATTTTAATCACCTCTTAAGAAGCTATAAATAGAAAAGTAATTTTACTATATCACTCTTTGAATATAATAAATATAATGTCTTGAAAAATATAATAGGAAAATGACTATAATTGATGATAAGGATAAAATAAGAACTAAATGTATTGATTTCATAAAGTGGACATGTATTATTGGACATCCCAAAATAGTATAGTGGACAACTATTGATAGACGGAGAGAGTATGTTTTTTTGGTACATGACATTCTTGAAATTGATGTATCTAGAAATTGTATTGTCCTCTATTTGGAAGGATTGGGGATTTTGAAATTTGCATAAATTTGAATTAGGATGGACCATTTTATATGTTTTAGTTTTGACGGAAAAACTTACTTTGGTTTTCTTTTTGGCCTCAAGTATAAATAAGCACATCAAAACTATTTAATTTAAAAAAAGGTAGGTGAGCACCTTATATTTGTTTGTTTATATTTATATTACACATCTTTTATTTTATAAAAAAATTCAAATATTTGAATTATTTTATTTATATATAACATTGAGCACTTCAAGTTCAAACTGTTTAAATTCTAACCTTATTTAATGTGAAATTTTCAATTATTATTTGTATTTTAAATCTTCAAAAATAGATATTGGAGTCTATTTATGGTGGATTTTCTTTTTTTCTCTAATTATTGGATGACAAAATTAAATTCCATTTTCCATAAAAGGCGCCACTTTTTTTATCTAAAAGTGTCACTATGCAGTACAGTGCCAGCTACACGTTCACCCACCACCTAAAAAGCAAATATATTTCTCATGGGTCCCACATAATTCACACGTGTCAACTTTTACTGACACATCAGCCTCCTTGGTAAAATAAAATAATTCTTGTAATAACATTTTTCAAATTTCAACGGTCTGATTTACTGTTTTGATCCTTCAATCGCAACCGTTCATTTCTCAGCATGCTCTCTCTTTGGCCTTGCTGTATTATTATTGGAAAGAATCTAGGTGACAATAAGACAGGACTGTATCTGACATTTTCTTCTTCTTAAAGAGAGAGAGAAGAGAGATTTGGGGTTTCTTTGATTTTGATTTTTGAATCAAGATTTTGTTGTTTCTCTCTATGTGTTCTGTCTTCTTTTGTTTAGGCTCCACTACTTTAATTGGTGGCCTATTTTTAATCTAGGTGCTGTTGTAAGTTGTAACAGCTTGTAACAGCTACATTTATCTTCTTCTACTTCCAGTTCAAAATTCTTCTCACTTTCTTTCATAAAAACCCCAAAATTTCCTTTTGGAAGATGGTCAACATTTGAGATTTGGGGTGTTTCTTGATTTACATTTCTTGCTAAATTTTGATCAAAGTTTCTATCTTTTTGAGAAAAAGACCTTCAGCTTGAGAGGGGTTTGGAAGGAACTTAGATCAAGCTATTTTTGGTTCCAATTTGAGGGAAAAGGGTGCTACAGATTGTTTCTGAGTCTTAAAGGTTGGTTCTTTAGCTTCTTCTTTTTTTTTGTACTTGATCTTAACATTAGAAAGGGCCATGCTATGCTGCTTCTAACTGTTTTTTTTTGAGTCGGGGTGTATCGGAAACAACCTCTCTACCTCTCCAAGGTACAGGTAAGGTCTGCGTACGCGCTACCTCCCTCGACTACACTTTGTGGAGTACTGTTGATCTTATGATTAGACAGGCTGAGAATGAGGGGAAAAGGGTTTTTTTTTATTAATCTTGGTAGGTCTTGATTTTTCAAGTCTAGGTGATGATTAGTGAGTGATCATTATTTTTTTGGGATTTATTTTCTTGATTGTGATATTTGCTTATAGAAACAGTAATGCAAGTCTTTAAGTGGCTGATAAAGCTTTGAGTGACTTGGATGATAGCCAATAGACTAGTCAATTAGAGGTATGCAATGAAATTTCTTTATTGCAGAAAATTTGGTGAACATTCTTTTAGTGGGAGCTTGGCCCCATTTACAAAACCATGTATGTACAACTGGAGATTAAAAAAAATCTTATCTTCTCTTCAAAGCAAAGAGTCTTCCTTTTCAATACTATACCAGCAATGGATATCCATATATATATGGGGATAAAGTTGGAATTAAGTTACAAATTGAACTAGTGGACCTGTCCTTTCTTAGAATTTTGGCCATTTAGATTTAGATCTACTCCATGTTATGTAGTAGTTGAAGATTTTACTATTCATCTAGAATCAATGTCCTATTCCGTAGCTGAAAGGTAAAGTTATGAAGTTCCATTTTTCTTTACCAACTTGCCCCTATCTTTTCCCTAAATACCCTGCTGATAACATCACCTGTATGTGGGGCATTTTGGTCATGGTATAAAACGTCAGCCGACATTTTCTAATGGCTAGTTGTGGTGTATTTGTAGAAGAGTTGCATCATTTCACTTTCATCAGCTGTCGATGAATGTTTAAAGTTTGGGTTTACTTGAGATTTTCCATGGTGACTTTTCTGTCTACTTGAAAAAACTTTTGAGTGAACTCGTGTGGGGACTACTTTATTAGGTGCTTAGTAATTGTCTGTCGGCTTTCATTTTCAGCTAACCAGATTTCTGTGATCATGCAAGATACTCGAACCCTCTAATGTTTGGCCTCCTCCCTATCTGTACTATTTATTTAATGAAGTTTTTTATTTGCTGATTCCCTATAGTTTAATGTTTTGTGATTGTAACTGCTCCCACAACTTTAACTTTTCTAGGAGAAAAGATGGTATTTTTTATGCTTTTCTGAAACTAGCCCACCACTTTGATGGTTTTAGTTGTCTGAAGTTTACTTTTCCATCTGAAAGACATCTTGGTGCTTAGCTGACACATTTTTCTTCCTTAAAAATCATTTCTTTGTGGATTCTCTTCTCCTTTGATACCAAACTCTCAAAATGGGTTGTTGTCAAGGAATTTGATCCATGTTTAGATCAGTTAATGTGAAAGATTGGATATTTTCCTGTAAATCTTTTCAGTGTCAGAATTATTGAGGTTCTTTATTTTCTGAATTGCAGTTCTTCTCAGCGAGGTAAGGAGTCTGATTCCTTCAGCTGTACTTCATATGATGGTGGATAATAGTGGCAACTTGTCGGTTGAAGAGTGGCTCTCGCGTGCACAAGAATTTGTGCCTGTTGCACTTGAGAAGGCAAGAGAGGTTAAAGGATTCCCCGGTAGATGGAGGATGATTATCTCAAAATTGGAACAGATCCCGAATCGACTGTCTGATTTATCTAGCCATCCTTTCTTCTCAAAGAATGCTCTTTGTAAGGAGCAATTGCAGACGGTATCAAAGACGTTAAATGAAGCTGTTGAATTGGCAGAGAAGTGCATGAAAGAGAAGTATGAGGGAAAACTTCGGATGCAAAGTGATTTAGATGCATTGTCAGGGAGATTGGATTTGAACTTGCGTGATTGTGGGCTCTTAATCAAGTCTGGAGTGCTTGGTGAGGTTACTTTGCCGTCATCTGTTGCAAGCACATCTGCGGCACCTGAGGTAGCAGTACATGGAAATTTACGAGAATTGCTTGCTCGGCTTCAGATTGGACACTTGGAGGCTAAACATAAGGCCCTTGATAACCTTCTTGAAGTCATGAAAGAAGATGAGAAAAATGTTTTGGCTGTCCTTGGTCGAAGCAATATTGCAGCTTTAGTCCAATTGTTAACTGCTACTTCTCCTCGAATGAGGGAGAAGACAGTAACTGTAATTTGCTCACTTGCAGAATCTGGGAGTTGTGAGAATTGGCTGGTTTCAGAAGGTGTTCTCCCTCCACTTATACGTCTTGTTGAATCTGGTACAACTGTGAGCAAAGAGAAGGCCACCATTTCTCTCCAGAGATTGTCTATGACAGCAGAAACAGCTCGTTCTATTGTTGGACATGGTGGGATTAGGCCTCTAATCGAGATCTGCCAAACTGGTGATTCTGTTTCTCAGGCAGCTGCTGCTTGTACCCTGAAAAATATATCTGCTGTTCCAGAAGTTCGACAAGCTCTAGCTGAAGAAGGTATCATAAAAGTTATGATGAATCTCCTAGATTGTGGAATACTGTTGGGATCGAAAGAGTATGCAGCTGAATGCTTGCAAAATCTAACTTCTGGGAATGATGATCTCCGAAGATCAGTTGTGTCAGAGGGTGGAATCAGAAGCCTGTTAGCATACTTGGATGGTCCATTGCCCCAAGAATCAGCTGTAGGGGCCTTGAGAAATTTGGTTGGGTCTGTGTCAACAGACATTTTAATCTCGCTTGGTCTCCTTCCAAGGTTGGTCCATGTCCTCAAGTCAGGATCGCTTGGTGCACAACAGGCTGCAGCATCAGCAGTGTGTCGAATTTGCGCCTCAACTGAGATGAAGAGACTTTTGGGTGAAGCTGGATGCATTCCTCTCCTTATTAAGATGCTGGAGGCTAAAGCAAATGGGGTGAAGGAGGTCGCTGCTCAAGCGATTGCTAGCCTAATGTCCTTTGCACATAATTGCAGGGAAGTCAAGAGAGACGATAAAAGCGTGCCAAATTTGGTTCAGCTGCTTGATCCAGCTCCTCAAAATACTGCTAAGAAGTATGCTGTTGCTTGCCTTTCCTTGCTTTCCTCGAGCAAGAAATGCAAGAAGCTGATGATTTCCTATGGAGCAATTGGCTATCTGAAGAAGCTTAACGAGATGGATATTCCAGGTGCAAAGAAGCTACTCGAACGCTTGGAAAGAGGTAAATTGAGAAGCTTGTTTAGCAGAAAATAGGTAGGCCAAATATTCAATGTCCTTCCTTGTAGTTTGTACAATGAAATCTTACTCATAATCCAATCTATGATCATAAAATCATATGTAGCTCAAGGGGGGGAATTTAGTAGGTCATATAAGCCTGTTGTTCTATGCAGGTCAAGGGTTTAAATAAAACCTCCTGACCATTAGTAATAACTTCTCTCAACTTCTATTTATCAATTTCTTATCAACTAAAAACAAGATGGTTATGTTGTCATCCTATTACTTCTCTTTTGTTTTGTTCATCTCTTGAATGTTTTCGGAGATCTTTATACAAAAAAATCATGCAATTGAGAATTGGTGGTGAGAAGCTCATCGGTATCAGCTCCTTCACCGACTACTCTACTATGTCATTTACATTTATGAGATTGGCATCTGGCAGGTCTTTTGATACCACCAAGGTGAGTTGCTCGCTTCTTGTTTCAGGGAAACCTGTTTCAAATTGAAATCAAGACAAAATGCATCACTTTTTGGTTCTTAGAATGGAGAGGAGAGGAGTTTAGTACCAGCTCCTGACTAAGTTTAGAGGCAAATCTACATTCAAACCTCTCTAAAACAACATCGTTTATCTATATATTTTTTGATTGCTATATAGCAAAATGTTGTTATAGAGAAAATATAATGTAACATAACATGAAAAATTGGTTCCAAAATATAAACTTGTACTAAGTTAATGAAATTGGGATATGGATGGGATATAATGAAATAGAGTCACTTTGAGGTTCTCTCTGAGATGAGGTATGTAAGGAAGCACCACTATGAAAAATGTCTGGGGAGTTATGAAGAAGCTTCAAGCTCATATTGGTCATGGATTGGGAATGTGAAATTATATGAGATCGAATCTCCTGTTGTTCCTTAGACAGAGGGCCAGTCATAGAACTGTCATGGTCTTTTTCTCCTTTTATCTTGTTTCTGGTTAAAAACCTTTTTTAAAAGCATTATGTTGTGTCACTCGAAAGAGTAGAATAATCCGACAGTTAAATATTGTTATAGAAAGGTAGTACATGTATTTTTCAGATATATGGAGTTTTTTGTTGTGCACTTGTATTATCCTTTACAAAATCCTTCAGTATATTACCAAAGCATGATGCCAATAGCCGCTAGGTACTTTCCGACCAACTGCCAAACTCCGAAATGATATCTTTTAGACTTCCTGTAATATTTTTGTGGGATGTAGCCATAGCTGTCATGCTTCTAGGTTTTTGTTGCTTCAGAAATACTGGAAAGTGAGTCACATGAAGATTGAGTTTGTTGTGCATCAGAATCAGCACATTGAAGGGGGTTGGCAAGTAGCCAGCCCCACAACAAAATTGGCTTTTTCTTTGACATTTATTTAAGTAGCCATCAGTATCAACGTCTTATATAAATGATACTTAAATCATAATCAAATTCACATGTCCGTAATAAAGATCTTAAATTTGAACTCAAGTGTCATTCGTACATTTCTAACATAATGTTTTACAGCATAGAGAAAGAGCCAGAGAATTAGTAATGCTGACATTATTTTGTATGGAACATTTGATTTATTGTATTACACATAATTTACAGATTCATTCATATATGTTTTTCTAGTACAATTTCATTGTCAATCACATTAAATGGAAATGAGGTACAATATCTCAAATGTCTCTCAATAAATGCTTAATAATTCATATCTTCAATATATCTCTTTAAATTTGATTATGTTCTGAGGAAAAGGAAATAAGAAATAAAGTATAAATATTTGTCTCATGCATATAGCAGAGAGAATAGGAATTCATTAAATAATTGAATTCTAGCTAGTATATTTGGAGTGCAATATTTAATGGAATAAACATGTTTCTTTCTTTTTAATGTTTTCCTTTTTCCTTTTATTAAAACACACATTATTACATCATGCGTTTTTTTATTTTTTAGTGGAGTCCACAAGAAGAAAAACAGACCTTAGCTGACGCTCTAAGCCTATCACAATTACAAACTTATCTTTGATGTGCAGTGTGCACCGCATCAGTACGCAACTCATATCGCTAGTTGAAATAACAACATTTATTTATATCATTAATCAAGTTCGCACGCATTCTATTCTCCTATTTATAAAATTTTACTGAATATGTAATTGTTTTGATATTTATATTGATGTAAGATCTTTCTAAGAAGAAAATTTACTAAACAATTATTTCTTTCATTTTCACAACAAAGAGAAAATCTTAATTCCACCATTGATCCCAACCCAACTTGGTAACGCAATAATTATTATATAAGTAATTTTTTTTTTATATGATAAATAAGAGTTGATTGAGTATAGAAAGTAAATACCATTAGAGTTTTGCCCTAATTTTCTTTTCATATTGGAGTTTTAATTTTTCCTTACAGAAAAGTTAAAACATTATCATAATTGTTTTTACCTTCCTGAAAGGAAAAAATAAATCTCTTACATATTTGGTTATTCTTTCCTGAAAAGTTTGGAGAGGTATAAATTGAAGATTTCTATTCTCATAGCATAATAATGTAGTCGTTTAGAGACTTTTAATTATGTAGGCTATCATATAATAATATTGTGTCGTCTAATTATTGACATATAATTTATAATTGTAAGTTTTCATATACGCCCTAATTACTTTCGAACACAGTATAAATTTGAGTATATTTAACGTTAATAACGTAATTTTCGAGGACCAAGCAAGGCCTTATCAACAAGACCGCCTATTGTATAATGAAAGCAATATTACAAGATTGAACAAACAGCTCAGACGCTACCATAAACTGTTTCCTTTTAGGTGGTGTAAATTTCAAGGCAAAACGCTGTGGCACGAATCCCAGTAAGCCAACTCTATCCATATATTATATATAAACTTTCTTGCTTTACAAAGTAGATCTTCTTCTCTCTTTTTTTGATTCAATTCACGAACCCTATCTCTAACAGGTATTAAAATTGATTCTTTTTTTTTCTATCTGTCAATCGGCAAATGCTCTTTTTAATTGATTTTGTTTGGTCCCAATTTATGGGATTCGTGTATTGTTGAAAAGTTACACGTGTTGCGAATCCTAATTATATCTGGTTCGATTCTATTGAATCTTTAATTACTGGGGGTTTCAGTTTAATAGTTTTTTTGATTCTATTGGATCCTTATTTCTTGGTTTTTAGCTTACTATTTTGTCTGATTGCTGTGTTGGATTTTTAGTTTCTGGGTTTTTGGTTTGTATTCTAATGAATCTTTAATTACTGGGTCGTGCTTAATTTCTACAAAAAGATTAAATTTTTAATTAATTATTAGTAGTTTCATTTGTTGTACTAACTTTCTGTGATTCATTTCAGATGTATACATATATCTTGATGTTTATGAGTCCCTATGACAAAGATGTGTGTCTTTTCTTTTCATACAATTTTATGAGTCTAGGAGTTTTCAGTTTATTTGTTCTTAAGAATCTTTGAGCTGAACTCGGAGTGATGTCGAATGTATGATAAAATATGTGAGCTGGTTGGGAAGTCTGCTCTTCTGCCATCCTGTTCTGTTTATATTGCCTGAGTTAATCTATTGGTATGTATAACGATTCACGATGTGGAAATAGGATCTTGGGGGTGTATCACTTTAGGTAAATTGGGTGAGGAGTATGTGGTTGATGGCTTTTACCAAACCAGCAAAAAAAAAATTGTGATACTGAGACAAAATACTAGGGTCGTGAGGTAGGGATTATGAACAAGATATATTTAAGATAGCCCATAAAAGTTTGGATAGAATCCATTTAAACCTTATCGTTGTTAAATAGAAACAAAAAAAAATGTAACCTAATTGTTATAAACAAATGCAATGTGCAGGAGTTGATAAAAAAGATCCATCAACAACTACCCCATAAGCTTAATAGACTTTGTTTCAGCATTCCTTTGTGTCTTAAGTGATAATTTCTGTGATGAAAAAAGGGGTATACCAGGAGAGATAGAATAAACCCTCTCCCGTTTCTGCTAAGCTTTCCAACTCCAGGGAAAGGAAAAGTGGACCATACTGAACTACTTATGCCCTAAGTATTGAAAACCTGGTATACGCACTAAAATCATGATTCAACTGCATGAGTGAAATTCTAACCTCAAGATATCCAAAACAAAAAGACACGGTATATGGTATTCATTGTTAAATTGCTATAAAGGCTATCTTTTTCTAGATAGTTTAATGGAAGAACCTTAGTTTGCTTAGCTCATAGAATGTGTTTCTTCCTCTCTTATCATACGAATATTATGAAGGAATTGAGATGCGTGTCCTTTATCATCATCATCACTGATATTACTTCTTTGGTTATCTAGAGTCATTTGACATCTTGGTTTCAAACTCTTATCTGAATCTTATTAGTTTCTCCTGTATTTAAGGTGTCAAGTTGGTTTCTCGAGTAGTAGCTTTTCTCCAAAAAAAAAAACAAAAAAAAACTGGTGATTTTCTTTTACTTCCATCTATTCCTTTTTGAATGGGGAACTTACAAGCAATGGACATACACTTGCTCAGAGTAATCTACACACCCAGAATTATGGGCACACTCTAGGGGCTCATTGTAGTTTGTTACATTTCTTTGCAACAAATATAAAATGGTTGTCTATGAGAGAAGTAATTAGTTTGCTTCTGAGAAATGGTTAGAGCATATCAAGGGCTGTATCTTGTCTTCCTATCACATATCCAGTTTCCTTATTATATTAACCTTGTGCAATTCTTATTTTGCAGTATTTGTAGAGTAAAATGAGTGCCTTGGATGCAGCCAGAGCAGAGCTTGCCCTTGCAGTCTTGTACTTAAATAAAGCAGAAGCAAGAGACAAGATATGCAGGGCAATACAGTATGGTTCAAAATTCCTGAGTAATGGAGAGCCTGGTACTGCTCAAAATGTTGACAAATCAACTAGCTTAGCAAGGAAAGTATTCCGTCTTTTCAAGGTTAGGTTACAGTGCAATATTGCATATTCATATTAATGGCTTTTCTTTATTCAAACAGTGGTACGTACTATATAATAGCATTTATTTTCACCATCAGCTATTTTGATTTTGAGTCTTGTGTCCTTTACTGCTACAGTTTATCAATGATCTGCATGGGCTTATTAGCCCACCTGCCCCAGGAACCCCACTTCCACTCATCTTGTTGGGGAAGGTAAACACCAACTCTCTCTTCTTGTGATCTCTTTTTAATTCTCATGTTACCTGTCTAACAGTGCTGGTGCTTTCAGTCTAAAAATGCATTGCTATCAACTTTCTTGTTTCTGGATCAATTTGTGTGGCTTGGAAGGACAGGCATTTACAAGGTATTAAATCTTTTGTATTATGTAGTTGTTCCGTTTCTATAGAGATGAGACAATGAAGGGAAAATGTCCTAAAATTCTTGTTTTTTTTTACACAGAACAAAGAACGCACCGAGTTACTTGGCAGGATCTCTCTCTTTTGTTGGATGGGTTCTTCGATATGTACTACATTAGTGGAGGTTACTTCTCATCTTACTATTCAGCATGTGAAATTAGTGCTTGATCATTGCTCCTAGTGTTTGCTTTTATGCCAATAGATTGTCTCACATTTTGTTACCCCAGATTGGGGAGATTGGAAGACTTTCTGCATCAATGAAAGAGCTGGAGAAGGAACTCAAGAATAATGACAAATACAAGGTTTGCCAATTCCAAGCATCATGCATTATGGTTATTTGGTAGCACTGTGGAATTTTGCTTTTAAGATTATTCTACATTAGTAATATTTGGTGGATTTTGCATTGTAGAATGAGCAATACCGGATTAAGCTTCAGAAGTCAAATGAGAGGTCTCTAGCCCTGATTAAAGCAGGCATTGATATAGTAGTTGCTGTCGGATTGCTCCAATTGGCACCTAAGAAAGTCACTCCTCGCGTAACAGGAGCCTTTGGATTTGTTAGCTCCTTGATATCATGTTATCAGGTACATGTTATCAGAATTTTTTTATGCCTTAGATTAACCTAACATCAAGAAAGTCTTTCATCAAAACTTCTAGTGCCAGTGTATTGAGATGTCTTATTTTCCTTATGCAGTTGCTCCCAGCACCGCCAAAGGCCAAGACATCGTGAAAGGCTCTAATGCTGTTGATGAATTCCCAATACCACTAGAATAATTATTTATGCTATGCATACTGCTTATGAGGTCTCAGCAGTTTGTTTACATGTTACAGTATTTCACCCTGTTTACTGCATCTTTCATTTTGGTACAGAACTTTAATAATGACATGCTGTGTCTTAGATTCACTACATTTTAATGGTATGGCATTTCAAGGCCAGCTATTGTACTGCAAGAAGATTTCTAGATCGTAGTCAACAGTAAATCCAAGTGTCTTAAGTGGTAAGGACGAGGAGTGAGAAACTCTCAGATAGTGGACTAGATTTGTATTTAGACAGAAGATACAAGAGGTTGAATGCCATTTCCCCTTTCAAGAGAAAATAAAGTTGACATGATTTGTATTAAAAATAAGAAAAATATTCTCCTGAGGCAAGTGTATCGACTCCATGGATCTAGTAGGACCTAAAATAGTAGTAGTAATCTTTTTCAACAAGAAAATTAAAGCGCACAGTTCCAAAATGGTGCTTAATTAGCTCATGCATTTTAGGCGAGCTTATTTCTCTTATTCATTGGTCAATTGCAAGGGCTCATCTCAGGAGGGACAAGGGAAAATGTAATTGTCTTGTTCGCTGCATCGATGCATTCCCTTCTCTTCCCTATTTTGTACCATATATAGTAAGAGAGAGTGCAAAGCCCTCATCTGAACTAGAAAACCAAAGTCACTTTGGAAAGCATAATTCATTTGGTTAACATGTGTAAAATCTTGCAAAACTATGTAGTAACAAAACCATCTTAGAGAATGCAGGGTATTTGCTTCGAAAGTAATGTAGAAAACTAAATGAAAAGAAAATCACAACTTTAAGTTGCAAAGGGTGTTAGGAATGGAGGAATATATTTTCCAGAAGAAACTTCACGTCTCACTATCCAATACTCCGTAAAATTTTAAAACTATAACAAATGAACTATTAGAGAGGGTTCTCTTTCATATCAAACACACCAAATTTCTTTTTGGTCCATTTAATTGCCTTCATCATTCCGCTTCATATGTCCAAAGCCCAGCAGGTAATTCCAAGCACTACTTTGTTGGAATGTTTTTGGAATCTTGGATGAATCTTACCAGTATTAAACAAGCTTTGCAACATGGATTAAAGAACCTCTCTGTTGTACTCAAGCACAAAGTCTCCAGACAGTTGGATGTTCTGTACACCAAAGGCAGGACTGAGTGGTCGTCCTCTTACTTTCACATGGTTAATGCTGCACATATGAATCAACAGTTTTCAGATCACATACGAAAGCAACAAGCACTGACAATTGATATTATATCTGAAATAATCCTAGTTTCCAGTGAAAACGAGTTTCCTCCGTTCTCTCTCTGTGTTTCTTTTTTCTGCTTTCAGTGATAATTGAATTCAAACAGGATAGAATAATTTCCATTTTTCTTGATGAACACCGAATTTATACTTACCAGTGTAAATCTTGAGATATTAATACCTTGGAATGATGACCAGGAGCACTTTTTTTTTAATTATTATTTTTCCTCCTAATCTGTTTCATGTTCCTAGATGATTGGCAAGTTTTGTTAAATCTTAATTCAGTAATTTGGGTTGTAAATAAACTGGGAAGTAGTGAATATTGATAGTCACTATGGAAAACAAAAAAGTTCCTTCACAATGCCATACAGAAGAATGAGGGGAAATAGAAGAGTGCATAGTATAACCAAAAAGGATACGAGTCTTTTTGTCTAAAAGAAAGAAGTTGGTAAGTGGTAAACATGGACTTAGATTAGGAAAACTGGAAAAAGGAACATTTCAAGTATAGATCGATATTTCATTAGTATTATAGGCAATTGAATATCCAAAGAAATTGCATTGTTCTCTAGTTTCTTTCAAAATTGTCCAACGAAGTTGCATTGTTCTCTAGTTTCTATCAAAATTTACAAATTTAGGCCTCATTTCTTGAACTAGAAATGTATGTTTTGAAGAGAAAATATGGGTTTCAATTTCTTTGACAAATGAAGTTAGTTACTCGAGCCTAATCAGTAAATACATAGACAAGACAGCAACAAAATCTTGCTAATGGATAAACCAATAAATACGAAACAGAACTTCAAGACAAGAAAGTGTTGAACACTAACCATATGTAAAACAAGTTGTCAATGTCACATCTCTGAGCACTGCCCAATAGTTCAATCTGCAGATATCCACCAATACAAAGCACTGGTTCTGGTAACTTGAACTGCTGCAAGCGGTTTTCCTGACCATCAAAGTTTGATCTATTAATTTTCTATGCTAATTACTCTATGACACCCCTTTGAAAGGCCTGTAGATGATGTTTAACCTAGTTTACTATTTACTTATGACAAGATTTAGATGCCTTGGCTCCTCCTACGACCAGAATAAACTTACATGTGCCTCCACCAGTAAAACGACAATTTAGTCAATAAGATCACCTGTGTTGGGAAAAGTAAAGTTAATAACTGCACCTGTCTCATCTGGAATTCTTCCGAGGTATATGTCCATAAAAACTTGTCATCAGCAGGCTGTAGCTGGGGGAAGTGCAGAAGATTACACTTTTCTCTTGAGGATTTGAGATGTCCTAATCGAAATCGAACAGATTTCGCGGAGCATATGGGCCTGCCTCGATGGAAATAAACTGATTTGCAAACATATTAGTAAAAGAGTACCAAAAACTTTGGAAGTCTGATCATGAGTGGTTAAGAGGGCATCTAGTGCCACAAGGTGATGATAAGAGAAAATGAACAATCACCTTCAAAAGGTTGTATGTTAATTTCAGTGATACAACAAAGATCA
This sequence comes from Solanum tuberosum, assembly GCF_000226075.1. NCBI lineage: Eukaryota > Viridiplantae > Streptophyta > Magnoliopsida > Solanales > Solanaceae > Solanum > Solanum tuberosum. Next base: position 1,159,565 of record NW_006238936.1, on the reverse strand, counting down.
GCTTTCAATTTGTAAATTAGTGTCTCGGGAGCATTGGGATCACTGTGCCCTATACTTGACCAATATGAAGGCCTACTTCCATATCTGTCTGATGGAGCTAGAGTATTCACAATACTTTCAAATGGATAATGGTCCGTACTTGAAGCCCTGACTGCATGACCCATGCAATCACTTGGGCGGGAGTTTGATGTTTCAATATCTTGAAGTAGAGAAGCATAAACATTATGGTCTCTTTTTAGAGCCTCCCAACTGGAATTGCTAGACTCGTCTTTTCTTTCTGCTACTCTCAAATCTGGTTCTGTTATACGTGTAATGCTAGAAAGCTGCGGAAACTTTCTCAGACACAGTTGCTTGGAAATTCTATTTGTAGCCACTGCAAACAAATAAGTAGACCTTCAACTCATTCATTCTCCCATATTCAAGTAGCAAAAAATGGCATCCCTAAATTTCTTGAATAAATGATCATTACAGCATCAGGTTTCTGTATGAAAGAAATTCTAAGAAATTGATGCCCCGTCAAAATGACAGGGGAAGTGATGAAATTGGAAGGCCGACAGACCAAGATACAGTCACTAAGTTCTCGACTTCAACATAAATTAGTTACACCACACACCAACCACAGAAGGAAAAAATGATATGCAAGTATAGTGTCTCCAACTAGTAATTTATCAAAAAAAAAAGTTATTTACAAAATACTACCCCCGATTAATTAATTACTGGATACAAACTCAAAAGAAAATTTACAACATGCAAATGGACAAGCTACACTCAACTAGATAGATCAGGTGACATTTGAGGACAAACAAAAAGACCAAGTGTGCCATCACACAACTAGATTATACTTATTGAGAGAACCATCAATATGGCAATCCAAAAAATGATGGTGTTCGTAGCCATAGAGAAGTCAACTGTTTTTAGTTCTGAAGCAAACATATCAATGTTTCTAGAGAACTGGAAACCGGGATATAAGTAGCTTGAGATGGAAACAATGGAGCCTCAAGCAGGGGTATTCTTTCAGCTTTTGCAGAATTGCATTGTGTTCCCAAAAGATTCTTTCCCTTTTTACTTTCTCTTCCTGGAACAATCTTTTTCCTTCAACCGAAAAAAGAATCTTTATTTAAAAAACATGTTCAGTAAAAAAAAATTAATTTCACTATATGAAAGTTTGAAATGTTTTAGACCTTTTGAGAAAGTTCTACACTTTTACCCCAAAACCACTCCTCGTAAAGCAACCCCAAAACCAATTCATAGAACCAAATCCCAACACTCACTAACCCCAAGAACAAAAGAAAAAGACAAACCAATTTTTTTTAAAATCTGAATGCCCTGTTGATCTAATACCGCGAAAAGGATTCAAGTTCAAGGACTTTGGTGTTCATGAAATATCTATCACAATTCTTCCGTACTTAGCCACTCAGGCATCAAGTCATTAAGAGACAGGAATTGTGGAAAAAGGGAAGATCTATGCGAAGTTTCTAAAATATAAAAGAGAAACAGGGACACAAGAAACGGAGGTATATTAGAGGTCTTCACAGCCAAGGTTGGAAATGTATTGCAGTATTTCAACTTATATAAAAATTTCCGATGGTGCTAGACATCATATTTGTAGATAGCAGGACAAACAAAAGGGATCAGGTAATTTGGTCAAGGTCTAACCTTACATTTTGAACCTCAAGAGGTTCTCTTATACAATGTTCTTTGTGACATGCATTAATTAATTTACACCTGGTATTTCGAGAAAAAATCAAAGAAATTTGATCATGATTGGTTGGCTGTACCCTAAAGAGGATTCTCCTTCCTTTTTCTGAGGCTCTACTTATTTGTGTTCATTCCAGGCATATTCAAATTGCAGATTTAGAGTCAATGCTCATAGTAGGTGTAGATGCAAAGAAAGAAAATGTTATCAATGCAGAAAGGCTCTTTACTTCAGTATCTATAATGATGAAAGAATAAAATAAGTCAACTATGAGATCTTAGGCACATTAAATATAGCAAGCATAGGTAAAAGACTAGAAGAGAATGGAAATAGGAAAATGCAATCTCTGACTTATCATTTATGAAACATAACACCGTTAAGAGTGTAGTATTATGATGAGATGAAAAAGAGAACAGGTTTTCAGTCTCACAACCTAAATAAAGTACTAAACAAGGCAAAACTGGTTTAAAGGAAAAACTGAAGGCTTGAACGACACACCAAATTGGCGCCAAAGGCATGAAACAGAGGCAGCACGGACCACATCAGCTGGATCATCCAAACGCATCAGAATGTTCAGAGACATGTCAGTTTCAAGCCATTGCACAAAATCAACATGCGTCTCCATACCAAAGCAAATTTAATCAAAAGTTCCAACCCCTGATTCATCACAAAATACATAATTCATGCAATCAGCAAAAATATTTGTATTGAAAAAGATAGTGAGGAAGTAAGTAAAATAGATAAAACTAAAGCCAGTTTATATTTGTTCTTGGGGCTACTGAAAGGCTCACGAGAATGGTTTCACTTAAGCTGCTTTCAAGGAATGAAACTCCCGCATCAAGTCAAAACACACATAAAAATTCTCATCATTCATACATTAACCAATTTCCAATTCAAAAACACCAAGAAGAAAAATCTGGAAACCATCTAACCAATGAAATGAGGAAGCAAAAATGAGGCAAGAAAGACAAGCATAGGGAAGATACTAACAGTTAGGTGCATTAAGAAAAGGAACGAAAATTAGCATGCAACCAAGAATGACCTATGCATCTAGAGTTCACCCAAAAAATTCAACAAAGCATGAAGGCAAATTAAACACAAAGACCAGCAGAGAGTAGAAAAGGAAGGGAAGGGACTTGATACCTTTCGTATTGAAGAAACAAACAAAACCTAGAGAATGGAACAATATGCATACAGGGATAGAGAAAATGGCCACTGTTTCCACCCTATTTTAGAAGAGGAAATGACATCACAATGGCTGCATTTACTGTGTAAAACTTTAGAAGCCTCAAAACTTTCTTCATGTATAAACTAATTTCTGAGTTATCTGTAAGCACTGAGGAATCACTGAGAACAATCACTTTGCAACTATGGGATTACAGCATACCGTTAACTAATAATAGTGAGGATGAGGTTTAATCATACATGCTACTTGTAGATAAGAACAAAATATTACCACACTAAGCAATAAAAGTAATTAAGGATAGTTCCGTGTAGGTGAACGAACTTAAACAAGAGTTCTTCTGGATTTGGAAGTGAAAAAGTTTCTCCCTTTTAAGATCCTAATGCTTGGATATGCTTGAGTTTCACTAATGTATATAAGTACGTCTCTAGTGCATGAACAAACTTTAACGGATACACATTTTTTTTCAGAGAAAAGGAAAGGTTGCATTCATCTTGCAATCATTATTAAACAGATACTTCAGAACTCGACTTGACAGATAAATGGGGACGAAAAATGGTAAAGATTACACAATTCATCAAGGGAAGAACACAAACTCCTGGAAACTCCTAGAGAGCACATATCCAGAAACCCCTCTCTTGACTATACACATTCAGTCTACTTGTTACATTCTTTTTTGGAAGACCCTACTTGTTACATTCTGGACAATAACATAGCTCAAAAGTCTGTGCATCGTCTCTTCTCCTCCAAGATAAACATTTATAATGAAAATGCAGTTTAAAGTTTTGATCTTGGTCCTTTCTTCCCGGGAATGTGCAATGCATCGTAATGACCAAATCCGTGATACAGAACCTTAATAGGATTGTCCTTGCCATATTCTTGCCCGTATTCAGCAATAGAAATCAGGCCACGTGCGTCCTGGTCATACATGTAAACAGTAATTGGCATCTGGAGAACATGAGAAGCCATCAAAAGTTCTGGTTCACCTCCCCACACATGAGAATTCCTTATTTGGGCAACATATGTGATAAAATCACCTTCGATGAACCATTCGGTCTCTTCTCTCCTCTTTATAAATTCATCTGCCACTCTGGCCCGCAATTCATCTGCTAATTGCCTCTGTAGGTTCTCATTCGGAGGGGGCTTCCCTGACCTTACACAAGCACCATGAGCAACAGAACGAAATAAACATCTTCCATCTCCAGGTATACCAATTACAGAATAGTCAGTATAGACCTTCTTTCCATGTGAATAGCCAGTGGTTGAGGATTCACAGCTATCTCCCATACTTCCTCCTGATGCTTCAGCAAGTACTGGTTCAGAGGCAGAGCAGCAGACTAAAAATCCAATAAATAAACCTGCAGATGTATGATTTCGCTGTCCAGAATTACACCCAAATTTGTGAAACTTCGATTGAGTAGGTAAGAAAAGCCTCATATTCACATTTTGGGACCAAAAAGAAATATCACAGCACACATTCCTGCGACTCGCAGCAGTTGTAAGCGTTAACGAGCGGCAGCTATTCTTCAGGTTGGAGTTAGTATACCCAACACATCTCTTTTGGGATCCCTCAAAGTTGATTGATGATGAGATACAATTTGACCTGGGTGCAGAAATAATAAATTTTGCAGGGTTGGTTGAAATATAAAAACGTAATGAGCTGGCTGGTGATTGCAAAACAATATTACAGAAGCGGCTTGTCATTTATCTTCTTACAGAAGCAAAAACAAATCTATGTATCTCCCTCTTTTTTAGTGTGAGAAGGTTCTAGGTGAGGCCAGAATTCAAGGCTCTGGCTTTATCCAACTAACCAGCCCGGTCTTGAGCTTGTTAGGGCCATAGGTTTTGGATACACCGACAACAGTTATACATACACAAGTGCAATAATCCTGGTCCAAAGACAAACTTAAACCTCTATGAACCCAGAAAAATTGCTCAAACGGGAAACAAATCAATTAACAGACAAGTTACTAGAACCAAATGAAATCCCTAATTTGTAGATGAAAACTAAGACAGTAGCTTGTGCTTCTAGGCGAAAAAACCCAGATGAGAAAAGGCTAACCTTTAGAGAAGGGAAAGTTTACCGTCTACGAATCTGATACAAAGCCGCTGTGTTTTCCTCAAATACCAACACTCTATTGGGAGGGCTCGTATCTTATTTTATCCAACACAAAGTAACCTATTGTTTATTTTTATTGGTAGGTAGTATATCGTTAAATTTAGTGTGATTGCGTGCGTTATTATAATAACTTTATATCCTTTTTTAAATAATGTTTTAGAAAATTGTTGATATGTAACAAGTAACAACCGTCCAAATAAGCCGAGTATTGGTAAAAAGGTTGTTTCTAATAACCTCAATTCAATGACACTGAGGAAGCCTGACTTACCGTATGTGCAAAAGCAAACAGTAATGAAAATGTCATTTGCATGAAGGAGAATGCATCTCTTTACTGATTTGTTATTGAAAAATGTGCAAAAGCAAAGTAGAAGCATCTCAACAAATCATACAACAAAAATACAGTTTCATCCATAAGGGTTTATGCAGCTCTAAAACTTTTAAGTACAGAAAGAACTGCTGGAAAACTACTTAATTAAGGACCATCAAAGACAAGCGACCGAACATGCATTAATCGCCATGTTAAATTACAAAAATCCCACTTCATCCATTTCATCATCATCCTCTTCGTCGTCCCCCCATCCCATGAGTTCGAAACCTGGATGGTGGTTCTGTAAAAAGAACTCCACAATGCCAGCATCAACCACAAGGTCATCTGATAGTGTTGGAGGAACATTTGAGTCTTGATGACTTCCATTAGTCAAGCTTTGCAACATGCATCCAAAAACATCTCGATTGTACTTCAACACAAATTCTTGAGACGGCTCTAGGACCTCTATGTCGAATGCAGGGCCCAGAGGTCGCCCTACAACTCTCACATGACTAACACTGCACATAAGAATGAAATATCGTCAAAATCACATATATGAGTATAGCCAACCAGCCTTCTTATAAAACATCTACAATACAGTTTTTTCAGTCAGTAATGCAATGCAAGTCCAGTACAACAACTTGCTGATAGATAGAGCAGAAAATAGTAAGTAGACCTTTCGATCAAAGAGAGAAAAGATGAACACAAACCATATGTAAAACAAGTCGTCCATTTCTTGTCTCTGAACTCTGCCCAAAAGTTGAATCTGCAGATATCCACCAACGCAAAGCACAGGTTCTGGCAGGTTGAACCGCTGAAAGCATTTTTCCTGGCCATTAAAGTTTGATCTGTCAATTCTCCTCCGAATGCAAATTAGTCTATACACCCCTTTCAAGGACTTCAAGAACAAATTTGACTAGTTTTACTTTCAACAACTCTTTATCAGAACAAAGCCTATGACTACTCTCACCATCAGGAAACTTTTCCACCAAAAACATAGAAAACTGAGTAAATAAGATTAGCTTTTATAGGAAGAAAACTAAAGAAGTTAAAAAAACAAAACCTGTGTCATAGGGAATTCTTCAGAAGTATATGTCCATATAAACTTGTCATCAGCAGGCTGTTGCTGGGGCATTTTCAGGAGATCACTCTCATCCTTCGAGGATTTGGGGTGCCCTAATCGAAATCGAACAGATTTTGCAGAATATATGGGCTTGCCAGGCTGGAAATAAGCTGAATTGGAAAAATTATGTATTAGTCAAGAGGACCAAATAAAGCTTCAGAAGCCTGTGAAACTCAAAACCTATGTTGCTCGGACTCTTTCAAACTGTCGACGGGTGCGTGTCGGATCCTCCAAATATAGTGTATTTTTGAAGGATCCGACACGGGTGCGGCATCATTTTTGGAGAGTCCGAGCAACTTAGCTCAAAACTGTAAATTTGAGGGGCATCTAATCCCCCAGGATGATAATAAAAGAGACTGAAAGGAAGCTTAATCACCTTCAAAAGGTTGCATAAAAACTTCGGTGATCACACATAGATCAGCTTTCAATTTGTAAATTAGTGTCTCGGGGGCATTCGGATCACTGTGTCCTTTACTTGACCAGTAGGAAGGTCTATTCAGATATTTGTCCATCGGGATTAAGGTATTGACAATACTTTCATCTGGATAATTGTCCGTGCTGGAAGCACTGACTGCATAGCCTATGCAATCGTTTCGACATGACTTTGATGATTCAATAGCTTGAAGTAGAGAAGAATAAACTTCATGGTCTCTTTTTAGAGTCTCCCAGTTGGAATTGCTAGACCCAGCGTCTTTTGCTTCTGATGCACTCAAATCTAGTTCTGTTATCCGGGCAATCCTAGAAAGCTGCTGAAACCTTCCCACACTGTTTGTTCTTCCAAATGGTAACAAACTTTCAAGGATAAAAACTGGCATGCCAAGATTTCTCGAAGAAAGGCTTAATGTAGCCAATTTCTTCTGAAAGTGATTGTAAAGTTCCTAGAAATTGATGCTACATCGTCAAGCCAAAAAGGCAGCTAAGTCAGATAACGGCAGTACTGAGTAAAGTGCCAACATCAAAATAACTTAATTGCATTGCACACCACTCAGAAGAAAAATATAATTTTCAAAATAGTAGCTTATCAAAAGAGTAGAAGAAATACAAACAAGTAGTTAACTACTTTACAACATGCAACTGGGCAAGCTCCACTCAACTAGATAGCTCAGGTACTATATTCGAGGATAAGCAAACAAGGCCAAGTATGGTATCACATCACAAGATGATACTTCTAGATAGTCATCACTATATCAAATATTAACTATACAAGCGATGACATTTGTGTTCAAAGCCAAATTAATGTTGTTCTTTTAAAAAAAAACAATGTTACTTTTTAGTGTTTCAGGACGAACAATAGTCCCATGCATGCCCAAAAGCTGAACCTACCCTTTCAGTTGTTGAAAAATGCATTCTGTCCCCAAAGGTTTCTTTTTAAGAAATTGTGGAATGTCTATTTCCTTCATCCAATGAAATTATTTAAAGATATATTTCAGAGGGCCAAAGATGTAGTCGGATTGAATTTAGTTTCACCATATGAAAGTTCCCAAATGTTTAAGAGCTTTGGTGAAAGTTCTCCAATTATTCACAAAACAACCACAGAACAAATTCTCCTATAACTAAATCCAAGCAGTCGGTACGTTTTGCCCCAAAAAAAAAACGAATCCTAACCACATTTGAAACTGAATTTCACTTGACGGTGAGAGTTGATCACTAATCATCCTACAAATATGCATGCATTCAACTACTCAAGGACTGAGACAACTAACATCCATTAATTCATCAAATTCACTGAGATAATAACGATGTGTTCTCTATACTTCGGCACAAGTAACTTAGCAAATTATCCGACAAGCTCCTTCATTTGACCTCTCCTTGCATTTCTTAGAATTATGCTAAACTATTTAAGAAATTCTTTTAGTCAACTTCCTTCTACTTATTTAGTTCTTAACTTTTTCCATATGGCAGGAAAAATAATGAATGATGTGTTCTCTATGCATCCGGATGCAAATAATTCAGCGAATCATCCAACAGTTTGCCTCACTGGACTTCTCATGCATGTCCTGCAATCACGAAACGCCAGGTAGAAACAAAAAATAGCAATAATTAGGGCAAAGTTTAATCTTAATTGTTGAAACTCAATAAATCGGACAGTGTTTCTCATCGCAGACATCACTTCATTGTGTGATTGGTATTGAACACTTCCATGAAATCAACCAAATCTGATTATGATTCAGTTTGCACACACTCAAAAGGATCCATCTCTCCTTTCATCTTTCCAAGACTTCACTTATTTTGTACTCATTCCGGATATTTATCAAGGCATATTCAAATTGAGGATAGAGACTCATTGCTTAATAATTCTAGATGCCAATAAAGTAGTTATGAGTCTTTATGCACACTAATCACATGATGTAACGGGATAAAGTATACCAAGTATATGAAACAAGAGTAGAAGAGTCTTGTAATGGAAACAAAGGAAAACTCTGCGGTTTATGAAATTTTAACAACACGAGAAATGATAACCAGTATAACCCCACAAAATGGGGTCTGGGAGTTAAGAGAATATGCAGACCTTACCTCTACCTCAAGGGTAGAGAGGTTGTTTCCGATATATCCTCGGCTCAAGAAACATCCAAAGCAGTCCAGAAAAAAAGTAGCAGCCGTACAGGAAATAGCAGATAGTAACAAAAACAGCAGGTAGTACCAGGACAGTAACTACAAAAAATAATATGATAGTTGAAGTACAAGCAACAACAAAAATTGAAGGACAAGAAACTACCGGGGCAACACTACAACTACTGTTATTAAGGAAGACAGAAACCCTGATTAGCCTACCAAATTGGCGCCAACGGCGTGAAACAGAGCCAGCACGGACCACATCAGCTGGATCATTCAAACGCATCATAATGTCCAGAGACACGTCAGTGTCCAGCCATTGCATGAAATCAAAACGTGTCTCCATGGCACAACCAAAAGTGTAATCCCCTAGATAATTTCAAAGTCCCAGAACCTGAAATCGTCAACAAACACAAACAAAATGATGCAATAAGCAAAAAAATCTTTAAAAAGAGAGGGAAGTAAACAACAAGGTTATCAGCACTAAGATAGGGAATTCAGAGTAAAAATAGCAAACATATCCCCAAATAAGATAAATATATGAACTTAGATACCAACTTATACTTGTTCTTTGGGTTTCAAAATGGATCATGTAAAATGTCTTCTCTTAAGAAACTTGCAGAGAATGAAAGTTTTACATTAAGTCCATCAATTAACTACACCTCAAAACCAAATTACTCAAAGTCGTCTATTTGAATCTTCTATATCCAGCCCCCTCTGTTTCAGGTCCTCTCGTTAAGTCAATTCTCACATAAAAATCTCATCTTTCACAAAATTCACATTTTTTTTTTCCAATTGACAAAAAACAAAAAGATAAAGATATAAGAGAAGGCCACATACCAATTCAAATGAGAGGTAAAGTAGAAAAGAGGCAAGAACAATAAACATAGATAGATTTAACAATCTGGGGCGCAAAAAAAAAGTAGCATACAACTCGAGAACAATCTAAAATTCTGGGATTAACCTAATAAATTCAAGAATGCATTGAACAAAAATGTAAACCAACAGAAAGAGTGGAGAAAGAAGAAACTTTGTACCTTGTGAATTGAAGAAAGAGAAGAAAACCCTAGAAAGAAGAGCAGAAATAAATGCATAAAGAAATCTAGAAATGGAAACTATTGAGGACAGATAAAATCATTACAATGACCCAATAGATTTATCTGAAGCTTCCAAATTTAATTGGTGGATGAAATTACTTCTACAGTTTTGTTCAAACAGGGAAGAACACGCTAGAATTTGGTCTGCATTTTTTTAAATTAATAAATTTTATCGATTTGGTTGCTGGGCCGCTTATAATGTAGATCTATTTGTGCAGAACATGATGAGATGATAGAAAAAGTACAACTCTTTGCCGCATACAAAATACTTAGGCAAATATTTTAGAAAAATATTATCTTTAATTAAATAAATTTTGTAGGAATAAGTTATTTATATTTTATTTATTTTCTAATATAATTCATTATGCTTGTTATTAGGGGGTTGCATAGTTTGGGTCAAACAAAAAGCAAAAAATTACTAACTTTTTTGGATATTTGGTTTAGATTTTTGAATTGTGAATTGAATTTTATTTTAAAATTTATGAATTTCGAATTGAATATTAAATTTAGTATTTCGGATACCTTCAAAAATTTGAGAATTTATGTTTAATAAAATAATCAGTCATATTCAAATCGTATGTATTCAATGCTAGATCCAACACATAATTAATGTGGAAGACAAGGTAACCTTAATTCTTGTTAACTATAGAAAGTTATGCATTTCAAGGAACAAATGATTAGATTGAAAGTATTGAGGTTGTTACTAATTGTTATGATCTGTTTTAAAAGATCAAAAATTAAAAATCAATTCAAAACTATCCAAATTATTATTCCAAAATTGATTTGTCTCGCTTGATATAAGTTTTATGGGAATAAAATTATGTAGTACAACATAATACTACATAATTTGTCATGCCTCAAAAATATAAACTTATGTCATCCGATTTTTTTAAATTATTTTGATGTCATAAATTAAAATATTAAAAAATAATAATTAAAAACTATATATTTAATCCGTAAAAATTAAATACCACATCAAAATATAGATATTTGCGCGAATGACCAGAGAAATAACAGAACACCTGCCTCATAAGTCACCTTTACATAATTTGTTGAAATATGTTGCTATCTTAACGGACATTTAAAAATAGGTATGTAAAATTTTAATAATTTTTTGAAAAATTAAGAAGTAATTTAGATGTAACTTCTTATATATGTACTCTAGTATATCATGCAAATAATAAGAATGTACTTAGATTTTGAAATTGCATCACTTGGACCTTTATTTTTTAGAATTTTGCTGATAAAAATTCGAACTTTAGTGCACTATACTAGAATTTTACATGCAAGAATTCTCAAGTTTGGAACACAATTATGAAATTAAAGTTCGGGAAATTTCCTCCTTTAAAAATTTTTCAATTATGTATTTTAATTTTTTTTTGTTTTTGACGAGAAATATTAGTGTTAAGTAGTTTAAAATAATTTCTAATTTGTATTTTAAATGCAACTTATATAATTGAATATACCTAAAAGTTTATGATCTTTTCAGAAAGAATCAAACCTACAAGTTTGTCTTTGGTATACTTCAGTAGCTTTGAAAATCTTTAGCCACAAATAACGAACTTTATTAAGCAGTGTAATAAAAAATAATATAAGATTAATTAATGAACACGTTGAGTTTTTTTGGTATTCGAAATCTACTTACCAATTAATTCGTGTAGAGATTGAGAAGGACCTGAAAATTAATCCACATTTTTGCTGCGATTGCGAAAATCCTAATTTATTTATTTTTTCTATTTTCAAAACTCGAACCAAAATTATGTTTATTTTTCTGTCTTGCATCCGATTTATGTAAGGTTTAGAATGTGTAGGCTGATAATTTGTAATTGGTAGGAAATTTCCTTCGACAACAACATGACTTTCATAATCTTGCATCCCAAATGACCCTGTCTATTCCCTTGAGTCTTGACAACAACACAAGTCTAAAAATTTGACAATTTAATTTTGAATAATGATTGATTTGATGTGAATTGTGATCGTATTGTTGTATTATTTTTTTATAGTGTTAAAAATATTTCTCTATTTAACTAACTAAATATAGATATATTTCGATCTGCTATATGACATAGCAAGTAGTCTCGTAGGAGAATGAGATTGTTAATAAAAAGCTCTCAATCAGCCACATAAATAACATAACAAGTGGTCTCAAACTGAACATAGGGTTCTAAATAAAAAATCTAGAGTGAACTTAGCGAGAATTTAGTGGTGTATTCCACTCATATTACAAGATCGGTTAAATTTAATTAATCAAATAAATGAGTGTTTTTAATATTGTCCATAGTTCATGGATAAAAGTAATAATTCACACATAGTTTAAGAGGTTTTCAATACTTCTATCATTATTTAATTATTATTTTTTTATCTTACCTTTTATATAATAGTTTTATGCCTCCTCTACAACTCTACTTTTTTTTTGTTGATTTAATCCTTTAAATTATTATGATACGTGACATTATATATGTTGGGATATATACTATTAACCATATGCTAAGATATAATATTTATTATAGAATAAATATTTATTCAGTTTTAATAGATCATATATTCGTTTATGGTGTTTGTTTACTTATATAGTAGATGACTCAGTATGTAGAGTTTTAGCTTATGCACAGAGGATTAAATCATCGATTCTTATAAGTATAAAGTTTTTGTTCACAATCTAGGATGGAAATTGGACATGCCATCGGGTACGATTGTAGCACAAGATTATATATAATTCTTATATAGTAGATGATTTAGTGTGTAGAGTTTTAGCTTATACACAGAGGATTAAATCATCGGTTCTTATAAGTATAAAGTTTTTTGTTCACAATCTAGGATGGAAATTGGACATGCCATCGGTACGATTGTAGAATAAGATTATATGTAATTTATCTTGATTGTGGGAACGGTATAGTTCCAACTTTTTGTGCTAGTGCATTTTGTATGTATTGAACGGGACCGAGTAGAGATAGTTACGTTGTTTTAGACTGACTGACAAAACATATTCTCTAAACTATTAAATGTACTTATATTCTTTATCCTGATATAACTATTATGATCTGTATATATTAACTATCGTTTTGATTTATTAAAAGGTGAGATTCTGAGATGGGTCAATATGCCTGTAGGTTGGATGATAATAATATATATTGGTGAAATAATAAGTTAGTTGATGGAATCCATGTCTCTTATAGGGATTGATTGATATGCCTTTTGAGAAACTTATAAGTTTTCATCGTGTCAAACCTTGCAAGTGGATTTATGAATCCGACACATGAAATAAGTTAAGTAGTGCTCTAAAGGAAATTAATCATTAAGTTAAATTCGTCAGTAATTTAATTTATTGATTAGTATTTGAAATCTTAACATGGGGAATTACATAAGTGTTTAATGGGGAATTACGAAATATAAATAGAGGAGTGCAATTACGAATTTCTAGTGGAATTATTTGTAATTTATTATGGTAAGAATAATTCAAATTAATTATTTGGAATTATTTCCATAATAGGAAGCCTCAGTAATTAATTTTGTGGTCCCTACCGTGCCTATATTTAACTAGAACTCAAAATCCTATTTCTAAAGGGAAAAGGGGAGACAGGCGTTAGTTTTTTTATAAGAAAACTAACGTGTATTTTTCGGTTAAAAAACAAAAAGAAAAATAGACTGTGTTTTGTTCTCCTCTTTGGATTGGGAAGAAATCTCTATAAATAGAGATTCTCCTAACCTAGAAAAAGATTGATTAGTTTTCTATTCATACTTACCCACCCAAGTATTGAGAGAGTTCGGATGTGAACTTGGGATCAGTGTAGAAGACCATAGTTGTTGGCTGTCTTGTGGATTCGCTTGAAGATTTGTCTAAACTTGGGGATTCGCTTGAAGGTATCTGCTCACACTTCAAGAGGTATTTATCGAATTAAATTCCAGCAAATTTATGTGTTCTAGCATAAACGGTATTGGTTGTCTATTATTCATGTAAGCAGTTTGATCCTGATATGCTTCCGTTGTGCATATAGTTTTCCAACAATTGGTATCAGAGCCACGCTTGCATCTAAATAGATAATCTAATTTAGTTATACATATGATCAATTATGCATATGACTCGGTTTTTATTCGTTTATAACGTATAAGAAGAAAACAAGTTTAATATGATTCGTGTCCTCTATTGGGGTGGTAATTCTGTTTGCCGCCGAGGGAGGTCTTGATTTGTGTTTTGATAACTTGAATTTGTTTGAATTGTGCCTGTAAACACAGTGACCTTGAATAGTTTATTATATTTCTTGTGGGGATTAATTAAAGGTCATCTTTTTTCTTTTGGCTAATTGAGTGATTTTGATCTTAAAGGAATTAATTAAAAAGGTGTCTTTTGAAAAATCGATAGCACCTTTAGGTTCTGCAAAATTGCTAACTCCTTGGTCTATTTCTTTTAATTTCAAAAGGAAGTTTAGTGGGCCACTTGGCTTGCTTGCATAAAGAAAAGGAGATTAATTAAAAAACATGCAAATTTTTTTCAAGTGGGTTGGTGATTGGCTGTGATTTGTGACAATTGAATGGGAATTTTGTTGCCTAGTTATTACGGGCCGATTATTTATTCTCTTAGGCTACAAAATTGACTTTATTGTCATTTGTTTTAAGAGCGACAAATCTAATGCAATAATCGTTCCTTCATGATTTAATTATATGGGCATTATTATTTCGTTACTCACGTTATATAATATTGTATAATTAAGAATTTATGATTAGTAACTATTAACTGTTAAAGTGGTTTATTTATTTGAATTCATTGAAAAGTCTTAAAGTATTATATATACAAAATTATGTCAATACATGAATTGAGAATTATGATTAATAAATAGGATTTACAAAAGTGATCTATTTATTTGAGTCATTATAATATCCTCAATGTTTCATGTATAAATTGTCCTAAGTGAATACTAGTGGTAAACTTGAATGGAGATTTACCTTAGATACTAGTGAAAACTAATTCATGAGAAGAGATATTAAAGGTTTTCACCGGTCTAAAAAGGGAGAAATATAATATCTTGGATTCTCAAAGTGTATTAATCGAAAGGACAATTTGCGATAAAAAGGCGTTGTGTGTTTTAGTCAAAGGAAGGACACAATGTATGTCTTGTGCTCATGAGATAATTATTAAAAGAGAATGAAAAATTGAATCATGTTATTTTAATCTTTAACTATGCCTAAAACGGTTATTTTTCAAACTTGGTCATAGTTTAGGTGGTCATGAATTTTATGATCTCTGATTGACTTGAAATTTGATGGTTCCATCGAAAATCGTTTAGATGGGTTTAGGTAGTTTGTAGGATTAAAATTTGATTTGAATATGATAAGATCATTCTTTATGTTAATTATGTTTATGTTAAATTTGAAACATGATTACACATGGTTATTTAACATGAATTGATATGTGATAAGAATGTATATCATATTGTTTTAATTCCTAAAGATACTTAAATTACTTGAATTTGAATTTGGTCATAGCTTTGGAAATAAAGATTCTTTATATGCTCCAATTGACCTGAAATTTGGTAAGTTCATTGATAACGGCCTAGTAAGAAGTACTCATTGTTATGTGGCTATGTTTCTTTGAGGTAGTTAAAATGATTTTCAAGTTGTTCTTTCGAATTAAAATATTGATTTAGTATCAATCAATCCTTTATATATGTTTTATTTATGTTAAATGTGATGCATGATTACACATGATGAGTTAACATGAATTGATATATGATAAGGATATAGATCTGATTTTTTTCCTGAAATCTATTGAATCTGAATTTGATCATAGCTTTGGAGATAAATATTATTTTTGAACTCTGATTGATCAGAAATTCGGTAGATTCATCAGAAGCGATCAAATTTAAAATACTCATTGTTATGCAGTGTTTTGGTAATTTGAGGTCGTCCAAATGGTGTTTTTAGATAATTTTTGTATCTTGAAAATTAATTTTATCGAAAAAATTACTCGACTATGATATAGTGGTGATAGAGTTTGTTCTCTATGGTCGTCATGACTAAATTTTACTGAAGTATTAAGTTCATGTGTTGGCTTAGACCTTCCTCCATATCGGATGAAATTAATACAAGTCATTAAAGTTTAATCTCTAGTTTTGATTATTTCTATTGACTCTCCTAAACTGAGTAATATTTGATTTGATCAATGGATCTAGGGATAATGATATTCACTTGACTTAAATTAACATATACTCTCCATCTAAGTTAGCTTTTGTTCTAAATTTGTTGAAGTGAATATTTGACACCACATATGTATGTTGCATGAGTAGTCATTTTTTCATCAAAATTTATTGTTCAAGATGCATGGATATCTATGAGGTGTGTTTTGAATTTTTGTATTCAATGCATTCATAAACATGTTGATTTTTGGAAAATAGTATTCAGATAAAGTAAAGAGTTTCTTAGAATTTTGTTCTTGGTTCTTGATTTGTGTATATATTTCACAAATGATGATATGTTTGAACTCTATTTTGACCATATAACGTTTTCAAAAAAATTGATCATAGTTTTGGAATTCGAAAAAAAAAATCTGATTGATCTGAAATTTGGTAGATTCATAAGAACGGCCTAGTAAGAAATTAATTTTTTTTTTGAATCGTTATATGAGTTTTTGGTCATATTTGATTAAATAGTAGTGAAGTATTAGTTTTATGTGCTGGCTTAGACCTTCCTCCCTATCGAATGAAATTGATACAAGTCACTATGTATTTAATCGTCTAGTTTTGATAATCTGTATTAACTCTCCTAAACTGAGTAATATAAGATTGGATCAATGTAACTAGAGGATTTTCACTTGACTTAAACTAACAGTAGACTCTCCATCTGAGTTAGGTCTGTATAAGTTTATGGAGTAAATAATCGGTCATTGTACATGTGTATTACATGAGTAGTTCTCCAATCCCATCGATTGGCTATTCGAGATGCATGGATATATATGTATAAATGATCCCTGAATTTTGTTATTTGGGATTATTCGAAATATTATGATCTATTTAATGTATTATATCTCATATTCTCAATAGATTTTACGCCCACTTAGTACTACTTAAGCTTTTCTTTTGGTAGAGATAAGATATTAATTCAAAGAATGCATTGTACATGTACCTTATGTTAGAAAGGATTATTTTCAGTTTCTAACTAGATAAGAGATGAATATTTGATATATTTGTTTGTAACTCTCCTATCATTGAGTTTGATGAATATTTCATTTCTTGTGGTATATAGATGCGTATTTTTTTTTATTAGTATTATCTCTCATAAATTGAATTTTATTAATCTATCTCATAAGAGAAAGTATCTTTTAAATTGAATGAAACTTATTGTACACTGGCGTGTAAGTTATTTATTTTGAATAGAACTTCGAGGTTGGTTAATGGATGGACATAATGGTTCGTTGAAAGCGAAGTCACTACCAACATGTGAGTTCTGTTTAGAAGGAAAAATAACCAAGAGACCATTCCTCTTAAAAGGGAAAAAATGGTAGTGATAAGTTAGAATTATTCTATTTTGATTTGTGAGGTAAATGAACATTCAGGCAAGAGGTGAATTTGAGTATTCTGAGATTTCCACAAATGGTTACTCATGATATGAATATATATTTTTGATGCTTTATTAGTCTGAATGTCTTGACAAACCGATCAAAATATTTAAGACTAAAAATGACATCATGAAAAATATATAAAGTCATTGCAATCTGATTGTAGTGATGTAAACCTCTCTACAAAGCTCATGAGTCACTTATCTTATAGAATAATTGCATTTCAATTGTCTACACCAAACACTCTCTAATAGATTGGTGTAGAAGAGAAAAGAAGTAGACTCTTATGAAGATGATAAGATTAATTATTGACTTATTATTAGTTATTTTGTTTCTATTGGGATAGGTTCTAATAACTATATATCACATTCTGAATTCAATTTCTTTCAAATCAGTACATTGAACAACTATAGAACTAGTTGGATTTGACGTAAGTCTAATCTATGACATGTTTAGATATAGGATTGTCCAACACATGTGTTGAGTGGGAGAATAAGAAAATTGAAATTAAGAATGGAATATGTGTGTTAATTGAATGTCCTGAAGAATGAAAGAAGGTTTATTATAATGTCCTAAAAGAAAATAAGGCAATTGTTAACACAACTGTCTGATTTCTAGAAAAGGATCATTTAGTAAACCATGTTCCTAGAAGTAAACTAGTTTTACAGGAATTGAACAAAGAAATAACAAATAAGTCAATTGTAAATTCAGACGCTCAAAAACATCTAATCGGTATGTCAGAAATGACGTTCCATTGCATTTAAGTACGTAGTGGGAGAAACGTTACTAGACATAAGAAAACTACTACCTTAAGTAGTGGGAGTGATGTTGAGCAAATGAACACTACATGAAAAGTTGTTAATATTTCAATATCGAAAGATTTTGAAGAAAATATTAAGATTCAATGAAATGAAAGTGTGATTATGTAGTAGTGCTTAGTCGTAGTGGGAGAATCATAATGAAGATTGATTTGTTTTTGTATATGTGAGAGAACTTTCATGATGGAACTCTTGAAAAGAAGTACACTCTTGTAGAGTTTCATGATAAGGTCCCTCAAGATCTAGTACAAAATCGATTTGTTACGACGATACACTACTAAACAAAATTGCATGAGAAAATAACTTGGTAAATTTATTTCGATAAGAAACAAATGAATGCCTGTGAAAGTTGTAAATGCATAGTTAAGAGTCTAAGTGGGAGATTGTTAGGGTATATACTATTAATCATGTGTTTAGACATAGTATTCTAACAATTTTCAAGATTAAATATCTAAGTATCGTGTCAAACCTTGCAAGTGAATTTATGAATCCGACACATGAAATAAGTTAAGTAGTGCTCTAAAGGAAATTAATCATTAAGTTAAATTCGTCAGTAATTTAATTTATTGATTAGTATCTGAAATCTTAACATGGGAATTACATAAGTGTTTAATGGGGAATTACGAAATATAAATAGAGGAGTGCAATTATGAATTTCTAGTGGAATGATTTGTAATTTATCATGGTAAAAATAATTCAAATTAATTATTTGAAATTATTTCCATAATAGGAAGCCTAGTAATTAATTATGTGGTCCCTACAGTGTTCATATTTAACTAGAACTCAGAATCTTATTTCTAAAAGGAAAAGGGTCCAATTCCAATAATGGTACGAAAAGGGGAGCCGGGCGTTAGTTTTCTTACAAAAAGAAAACTAGGGTGTATTTTTCGATTAAAAAACAAAAAGAAAAATAGACTGTGTTTTGTATGGGATCCGATCCGCGGATGTTGATCAGGTATGGGATCCCGTAGGGTCCGCAGGCGAGCGGGAATGTCTCCACCGTCGTGTACTCGCCGACAAAGACGACATTGCCTCCGTCGATCAGATTTTCCATCAGGCTATGATTTGGGAATCCGCGCTTTAGGGTTCCGTACGTGAAAATCAACCGTGAATCGCTTTTGGTGTCTCCTTCTGTGATCGCCATCATCCCTAACTGATTTTCCAGTAAAGTGAAGAAACTTTATTGTGACTTTTTCACGTTACATTGCTACCAACAATTTATAGCCTCTTATCTGAAAAGTCCCATATTAGAGATAAAACGCGCACTTAATCAATAGTGTTAGATGTAAAAAAATGTTATAATGGAAAAGTAGGTGAAATTGAATTAAAATCTCTATATTATTTATTTAATCGGTTAAAGTGTACTTTTCTTACTAAATATATTGGAGTAGTATAATTTTTCTTTTTAAAATATATTCTATTTCTAATAAAAAAAAAGTATTATTTTTGAAGAATCCTATCAACGAAGTCATTCTTGTCTAAATTGATGCTCCTTCGCTAGAAAATTATATTGTAACGTAGTGATATACTTGGCTCTTTTGCTTTTTAGCTTTTTTAGCGTATTCAATCTTTTTTATATTTCGATTCATCTACTGTTTGATAAGAGAAAACTGAAAAGTATCATCATCTAAGCTCAAAATCAGCTATTGTCTATCATTTGGTGGACTAAGGTACAAAAAAAACTGAAGCTCTAGGTGCTAAATAGAAACGACTAGAAAGCAGAAGGGACTTTTGAGGAGAAAACGGAGTATATACAAAACTAATGGCTGTAAAGCAATCAACAAGAAGTTAATTGTTTAGCTAAGCTACTAG
This sequence comes from Solanum tuberosum, assembly GCF_000226075.1. Taxonomy (NCBI): domain Eukaryota; kingdom Viridiplantae; phylum Streptophyta; class Magnoliopsida; order Solanales; family Solanaceae; genus Solanum; species Solanum tuberosum. The sequence continues at coordinate 1,139,308 of NW_006238936.1, read as the reverse complement.
GGCATATTAACACAGAATCAACGCACAGACCACCTTTTGTATGTGTACAATCTATCTGTGTCAATGAATATTTCATCTTTGTTGGAACAGTGGCATCCTTAACAACAAAATCTCCTACATGGTGCTGCATCCAAGTTCCTAAATTGTCCAGATAACACCGGGATGTCACACGACAATCATCCCCTGTTGTTAACTGAAACTGGACAGGTTTTAAGTCCCAGCCGTGAACATGCTCATAGCTACAGGCACGACGTTTGTGCCTCTTTGTCGCCTTACCAAGCTGGAGTCTGAAGAAGAGGCTATATGTCCCTTCTGGGAATTGGAACTCGAGATCCCCATCGACTTCAAGCCACCAGATTTGTTGAAGATAAGCTACAGTTTGGAATCTACATGAAGAATGAGAGTATTCAGTATAGAATCAGATGCATAATTGAACTTCAAAAGTCTACATTACTGGACAAGGGAAAGAGCAAACACATCACAAAATGTATGAAATGACTTCCTAAGCTAACAATTTAACAATACAGAAGTCTTCTTTTGGCTTTTACTTATTTCATACAACCACACAATTCCATATACTAATGAAATCAACCTATTCGAGGATTCACCCTCACATGTCAAAAGATAGGAATGAAACGCGACAACACCCCCCCTCCCTTGTTTTCTTTTTTCCCATAGGGCATTTGATTTTGTTACGATGTCTCTTTAATTGGCCACCCCAATTGATCATCAGGCCAGCTCAACTTCGTGAATTCCCTGAAGGAGCTGCTCTCATTAGGATGAAATCTCGAGGATTCACTCACTAGGAACTTGATCACCAGGCTCAACATCACTTGACCAATTTATACTGATCTTAGCTTAATAAGTGATCTTGCATTCTTAGAACTGTCAAAATCTCATTGTATCGATACAAAGACAGAGTTCAGATTGGGATGGAGTTACTATTTGAAATATGAAAAGGGTTTGATTCATTTCATAGTTCATACAATAGTATGGTAATGGTGGGTTGATTCATATAAAAAAAAAAGGATAAGTAATCCACTATAACATGTTAAACTTTAAAGTTTGTATATATGACTTAAATCCGAATTATAAATAACCTCACAATGAATTTAGTGGCCTTCTTTGAATTTTCCTTTCATATTAGGTGATTAGTTGGAATTCAAGCCTAAATATAATACTAGTCAATTATATTAATACCAAGGGAAGGAAACACTTGTTTGTAGTCATTTTTGTGGAGAAAAACCCCACCTTGATTCATCGGTCGGAATGTGATTCCAGTATCTGCGATCATCGATGCCGGTAATTGTCATTCCTTTAGATGAAATTGCCAAACAAACCCCTCCATTCTTCTTGTCAATCCATACTTGCTGTAACCAAAATTTAAAAAAAATCATCAATTCAAATCTCAAACTTGGCAGGGGAAGAGGTAATATAAAATGTTAAAAAAAAAGAAAAGAGACAGACCTTTGTGCCACCATCAAAGGACCTGGGAGAAGAAAGCTTAGCAAAAAGGTCCTTTTTACATAGGGCATCATCAACTTTGAGGGGAAGCAATTGTTGAAGAATATAGTTATAATTAGAGGGCAATTTGGGTTCCCAAATAAAATCAGCAGATGAAGCAGCATGAAACACCCTATTAATACGTGATAACTTGCAGATCTCAGGTGGATCAAGGTATGAAAGTAGAAGAGCAACACAAGCCTCTGGTATATCATCAAGCTTAGGCTTAAATGGCAGATAATTCAACCCATCATCACAATTTGTGTCAATGGAAGATACATTAGCACCCATATGATCAGAAAAAATCAAGAAACAGAGTAATGAAAAAAATGGTGGAGGTTTTTAGAGTCTCTCTCTATGTATTTATTTATGTCTGTATCTGGTGGAACAAGAAAAGAAATTGTGGATTTTGGTGTTTTTTAGAGAGAGAAAAAAGGCTTTTTGACTGTTGGTATGACGAGGAGGAGGAGGAGAGAAAAAGTATTCTTATCCACAACTATTTCAAATTAGGGGGTCGTTTATTCAATTAATCTCGATATTACTAAAGTTTATTTTCTTCGTTCTATATTACTTTATCCTTGTTTATAAGGCATATCCTTAAAAAAAGTTTTGATTAGAAGTATATTTTACTAAACTAACATTATTAATGATGATTTTGATTTTTAGATTTGATTAATTTCATTCATTTAATACTAAGAATAGTATGAGAAAAAGTAATAAACCCCTTTTAATTTGTTAAAATGAATCAGCAAAATGAAATATATGTTTTTAATATAAGAGCCACATAAATAAAACGAAGGAGTACATAATTCTAACTAGCAATCAAACAATTCCTCAGGGGTTGTTTGATAGTTGGTTAGATTTATGCAAGTATTACTAATCTATGAATTTCTATTTTACAGAAAATTATAACATAAATTATATATGTATTCTTTATGCGAGTTTCTAAACTATAAATCAAACATGTATGAATGATTTACGTTCTAACCAACTATCAAATATATTGTATTGCTTATACCGAGTAATCCCTTACTGTGATAGGATGTTTTGGTCTTTGTTATATACTTGGCTTATCAGGTGTCCTTTGAATGGTAGTGAAGCTTTTGCCCAACAACTTGCCAAGTTGGCTTGAATTCCATAAGAGTACTTGTCAATTGATAAAATCAATTATTTCGAAGAAATTACTCTTCTGGATAATGCATATATGATACTCAAAAAAGTGCTATCGATGATCACTTTGAGCAAGAATTACAAGTCTGAATTGAATAATTATATTATCAGTCTTGTTCAATTTCATTTCCTGCTAGTTGTGAGGGTCTACTTTTTTTTTAATCTCGTACAAAACTTGATCCAAAGTTAGTAGATAATATAATTTCACTATTATAATCCAAATATAACTTATACACGATGCCATAAATTCTTAGTTATGCTTATCTTTATCAATCCATTGATATGAATGTTTACTTTTCGATCCATTATAGTGTTTACCCGAAATAACAAACTTTTGAGAAAAGAAAGAACAAAATGATCAACCAAAATTACTAAATTCTTAGGTAGGACATCGACATTATATGCCATTATATCCAAATCAATAAAATCATTCTTATGCTGGAAGGTTAGCTATCAATTAATTAATATGTTTATGTGGTCCATCTTTCTTTTTCACCATTGCACTTTTGTTTCCACAAGGAAAAACATTAACTATTAATCAACATTAGAAAAATTAAAAGTGCCCACCAATCACTCTCCTAACCACAAATTTAATATTAAACTAATGGAAAAGCAAGAAAATAATAGTATTCTAGTAACTACTAATAAAGTTAGGTTGGACACTCCCCCCTTGCGCAACTTGTTTGTGTCGTATATATGCTAAAAATCAGAATCTTGAAAGGTAATTTTAATTCAATAGAAGACAATTAGATATAAATAGCAAAATCCATTAGCACTTTACATGTGGGATTGAGTCAGCAAATAGATGTAAGCCACAAATGGCTTTTCACTAACACGTAGATATTCCCTTCATTTTAATCAAGAAATTGGATTTCTTGCTCCGTTGCAATTTGAATAGAAGAAAATATTTTTTCAGATATCTCATACATAAAAATAAATTATAAGGTTGATTTGTTTGTAAGGTGAATATAAGCAGAAGAAGAAAGAACAAAGAAACTTCTAAAAAAAAAATCATGGTTGTACATCTGGTTAAGAATGATGTTTTTTCTAACGTTTATCCATGTGATGCTTACAAGAATACATAGCTGTCCATGTCCTAATTATTACACTTGGTTTTACTAACCATTGCTGATCTTCTCGTTTTCATATTGATAAGTAGGATTAAAAACAGCAAATCAATGCAGTGAATTAATTAACAGATATATTATATGTTGCGACTTGTTACTATAAATAAAACGATTCAATAAAGATCTTACTCCCATATGAGTTAGGAAAGTTGAATTATGATATATATTCTTAGTTCATAGTTTTAATCCCATTATTTCAGTCAAAGTATTTGAATGGATTAAATAACTCTTTTTTATTTTATTTTATAAATTCAAGTCATTTTGATTTGTCAACTTTAATCCAATCTACCTATTTGACATCTCTACATGTAAAAATAGTCTCTTGCTAAAATGTGAGAGCAAGCTACTTATAATAAATCTATGTGATTTGTCCATCCGTATTTGGACCTGCATATACCAAAAACTTAACACGTCGATAGTCTATAATCAAAAGTCTATTTTCACATAAAAAATGGTCGAATTTGTCGTGTTTTAAGTAGCCATTTATTTGGACCATGAAGCAATTCTAAAATTTCCACTTCCATATATAGTCATCCCTAGTCATTTGCACAAATATAGTGTATTTGTGGAGGACGATATGTACGTATCTTTTTTGTTTTCTAACCTGTGTTCAGATTTGTATTAGAGCTTTGACAAAATTTGAATCGTGCACTACAAGGTCCATTCGGGGTGGCACTACCAACTAAATTTTCTCCATATCCAAGACTCAAACCCGAGACCTCTGATTAATGGTGAAGCAATCCCACCACTGCACCACAATTCATGTTGGTGATATGTACATACCATTGCAAAAAAAAAAACTAGTTTCTCATTAATAACTTTTTAGCGGCTATTCCACAATATTTTGATTGATAGGGTAAGAAAGAAAAAATTAGTACTAGTATTTACACATGAAAAAATTAAAGCTTTTTAGTATTTGAACAAAAAATTATTTTGAAGGCATGCATTTTTCCAATGAACTAATTTTATGGAAAATAAATAGGATTTATTGATTCGCGGTTGAAAAAAATAAAATCTTGACTGAGTTAGTTGCTTCATGAGATGGTACTCAACCAAGTATGACCACTAATTTGTCACAGAGCCAGTAATTGTTTCTCATATGACGGATGGTGAATTATCATGACTCATGACCTATGGCCGTACGTAGCACACAGGTAATAGCATGTCACCATACTATATTATATATTCAATCTGATGATTTTTTTTTTTTTGGGGGAGGATTCATTAACTAGATCAACGAAGCATTGTCGATCAAGTTGACAACCCTTAATTCGAAATTTAATCTTTTCACAAAAACAGTTGAATTAGCTGATGTTTTCCAAACGCCATATTGGACCATGAAGCAACCACTAGTAGTTTTCCTACCAAAATACGTACTTGCCGTACAAAAAAATTATACATGTTCATTGATTACTGTTAAATTAGGTCTTGGGCCTAACTCACACCCCAAAAGCTAGCTCAAAGGGAGGAGGATTGCCCAAGCCTTATAAGGAGTCCACTCATCTCATTAACCACCGATGTGGGACTTTTGTCA
>NW_006238936.1:1116387-1133590 GCF_000226075.1 Solanum tuberosum | reverse complement strand
TATATATATATATATATATATGTCGATTATTTAAATTAAATTAATTTTTCTGTAGAAATGTTGTTGTGTAATGGACAAGTCGAGAGAAAAGGCAAATTCTTTAGATGGTTGGGCTGGGCGGCTGGCCCAGTGGCCATTTCCAATCAAGAATGTTAGACAGGCCATACTCGATACATTCTGATCACATTTTCCTCTTCTAGTTATATAGCAAAAATTGGTATTTTCCCTCTAGGAAAAACCTTCGAGGTCAAAAGTTAAAAAGTGTTGCTCAATAGACAAAAGTTGTTATACTTGAAGTTTCGCAGGTAGAAGGACAAACATGATATGAAATTTAAGATCGTTCATTTTCAAGGTCATTCTCGTAATTCATGTATGAGAAAAATTGAATTATCTGTTGATCTTTGCTAGTTGTCCAATTTTCATAAGCCAACAAAGTCAAAACATTGAAGTTTGTTCATGCTCTATCTTATGAAGAAATTGAATGCTTAAATATTTACCATAAAAAATTGGTCATAATTTGGCCAGAATGGTAAAAGGACATGTTCACATTATAAACTAGTTTATTTTTGGATATTTTTGCCCTTTAACTTAAATATTGAATATATTCTTCAATTATGTTTCCAATACATTGAAAATGATTAATGAGATTAATTATTGATGATTTCATAATTAAACATGAGAAAGAAATCACAAAGTTAACCAAAGAAAACATAAGTCTCACCCACTCTTCTTACTTGAAATTTTCAAGATCTAAAAAAAAAATTAAAAATATGACAGTAGTAGTAAAAATATATATACATATACTATAACTTTTCAATTTCTAAATTTCCTCCTTTCTACTTATTCTTTTTTTGATAAAAAAAAAAGTACAAAAGAGGAGTAAAGTGTAGGCTATCTATTTTAGTTTATAATTTCTAATCGTGGAAAGATAAACTATATCTAAAGTTAAATATTAAAAATATATATCTATAATACTTAAAATTAAAAATCTGAAAGTCATCAAGTTGGCAAAACAATTACTCTTATTTATTTAAAGGAGTTGTTACACATGAATTTTCTAGAAAAAAGTTAAATGATAAAAATATATTTTATCCGATTATACTTAGAATGTATGTGAGCGAAATATGAAGAAAACTGAAATTACCATCATGTTTCCTCCATTATGTGATTGTTTTCATATCCTCGAACGTATATGAATCACATCATACACAAATAAAGACTCATTAAAATTAATATTTATTTATTTTAGTACTAGAGTCGTATACAAATATTTTTTGAAAAAAAATGTTGATGGTTTTTCATTGAAAAATTCTAATAACTAGGAAAGGATATAGAAAGTTCTTTATGATTTCAAAATAAGCTTTTATAAAAAAACAAAAACAAAAAACATCTTCATAATTTTCAGATGGCAACACAAATTTGTTAAACATGAACTAGATCAAGGTTTCATCACATATATATTTTTCTTTATTAGTATTATTTGTTGTTTTATATAAAAAAATGTTTGTTATTAAATGATATGTTAAAATATTAAGTATACATAGTTGTAGTCACAATATTTTTTTTTTGCTCTCAAATTAATATTTTTTTAAAAACTGATTAAGATTTTTTAAAATTAAGTAATTTTTTTGTATTTATTATATGAATAAATTTAAATTACCTATTTAAATAATTATTTAAATTCAATTTTAAATATTTTTTAAAATATAATGTAAAATAGTTCAATAATAGCAGTCAAAATTCAAAATACTTTAGAATCAGTAGATATCAACACAATAAAGAAATACTAAAAATCATATGGTTCATAAGTGTCGATCCTATTTCACAACAACCCAAGATAGTTACACATTAATGTTGTAGTTTTGATATTTGTTAATTATTATGTTTTAAAAAATTAAACTACATAATTAAATCTTATGTTTTAAAAAATTAAATTACGTATTTAAAACTACATATTTAAAAATTAAACTACATATTTAAAAAATTAAACTACATATTTATTATTATGTTTTAAAAATTAAATTATGTAGTTCTATAATGTGTTGATTTTTATCAATTCTAAGGTATTTTGAGTTTTGATTATCGTTATTGAAATATTTTTTAAATTATATTTAAAAACATTTTTTTATGTATATTATTAACATGTATTTTAATTGTCTCCTTCGGTAGAAAATTCTATATTAAATGAAAATAATTTTAAAAAAATGTATATCCTAATGGGAAAATCGTTTTGGCCAGAATTGTAAAAGGACATGTTCATACTATAAATTAGTTTATTTTTGGACATTTTTTGGCCATAATTAATGTGTTATTCGTGGCATAGTCATAAATGTCTTATCACCAATTATTTTTTAGAAACATCTAATTTCCAAAATAACATTTTTTTTCTCTTGAAAAACATCAATTATATATATAGACTAATCTATTTAGTTGATTATATTTAAAGAAAAATTCAACTGAAATTTTTTGAATCTACGGTTAATTACTATATTTTACTAAATTTGTATTACAAAATAATTAAGTATAATCTTAGGTAGACACGATAGTCATTTGAAGTTATTATTAATGAGAAATTTAATTGTCTTCTTCAATAATGAGATTTATTTTAAGCGATTTTTTCAAAGGTATGCATTGGTACCTTATGAACATTTTTTTAAGGTACAATTCAATTTTTTTTTTAACTAAAGCGTACAATTTTTTTTTATTAACTGAACAATATTTTTAAAAAAAATAATTCGAATGAACTATACACATACACAAAAAAATATACACAAAAATATTTTATTTTTATTAGATGAAAAAAATATTCAGATAATGATAACCAAATAAATCCACAAATAAGATGTTTAAGACTGAAATTAATGATTGAAGTAAAAAGGTTTTTAAAAAAATCTCATGTGACAAGTATCAAATATATTACTGAACTTTGTGAGAAGTATCACATTAAAGGAAGTTTCTAAAATGGAAAATTACACGGAAAAGCAAATATATACTAGTTAACCAGCTAATATAGCTCTAGTTTGAATTGATTACGGCTCACAACTTAATTTTAGCTTTAATTACGTCACTTGTTCTCTTTTATACATATACAAATACAAATTATACACACATATATACAATTATATGACATATATACAAATACAATTAGCCTCTCTGACCTTTCTCGTTCGTCTCTCTCTTCTCTCTCCCAATCTCACTCGCCTCTCTCCTCCCTCTCCCAATCTCTCTCGCCAGATATACAAATACATATGTTTATCAGTTATATATATACAATTATCTGAAATATATATACATATACAGTTCGTCTCTCTCCCCTATCTGCCCTCTCTCGCTCGCCTCTCTCCTCCCTCTCCCAATCTCGCTCACTAGATATACAAAAATACATATGTATATTAGTTGCATATATACATATGGAGTGTACTTAAACTATTTTTGAGGGGCTATATGCGAAAGTTCCCCTTTCTAAAATTACCTTGAATGTAATTAACTTATTTATAGCATTATGTCATATTTTCACTATAAAATATTTAAAAATATATTGTAACACAAAAATTTACTTTCTTATTTTTTAATACATAAAATTCATCTAACTATTAAATTTACCACACAAAACTTATCTTTCTATATTTAACACATAAAAGTACAAACTTTAATAAAAAAAGATTTGTTATATCTATAAAGAATAATCTTTAAAGTTTATATAAAAAAATATTTTATTCATTTTTTAAAATATAATTATGAAATATAACATTCAAATCAGTATATTAGTGAAGAAAAAATAAATCAAATCATATTATTTTTTAATATTGATGACAGTGTATTAAATATACTATACTGAAAATAAATACAGAAATTTAAAAAGTCTATAATATCCTTTTTATTTTAAAACAAACTGATCTTTTTCTATTTTTTAATTAAAAGATACTAAAGTTAAAAGGGTAAAAATATTTAAAAAATAAAATAACATAGTGTAAAATATATTATTTTACCATTCTGGCAAAATTTTATGGCCAAAAGAATTTTTCCTAATAAAATTACTTTTACATATGGTTAACTTATTCATTTTTTGCGGCTTTATCAGATAATTATTCAACCAAAGTACAATGACCACTAACTTATCACGGAGTAATTAAAAGTTGTTTTTTTGGTCTTAGTCCAATTCAATTCAGCCTTTGAAAATTACATGACTTCATAATGAATATCACACTTGGGAAAGACCTAAGTCGTTTAATCATTATACTTTGGGGAATTAATTTGAAAATTTCTTATTCACCATTAAATGCATTATTATCTTGGAATATACATCGTCATTTCATTCGATTCAACTTTTTTAAGGTTTTGCACATTCTATAAAAAAAAATATTTAATAATCTTAATCATAAGAGTATTTGTCCCATCACCAATATTTATCTATACCATTTCAAAATAGCTTTAGATATGCGGTATTAAAGTTTTATATGACTGAATTCAAACCATAGAAAACTTCAACCATCGCATGTCTAAATTTATTTCGAAAGGAGAAACTTATAATTTTTTACACACTATAAATATAACTTAAATGATGATTCCAAAATCGGACATTTGTGCACTTCAGATAATAAATTGTCTTGGAATAAGCCAAAGTTTGCGAGAGGCAGAGAGCAAAGCCTAGATGATTAATTCAAATAAAATTTTATCCGAGAACACCCATGGCCTATATATAAAATAATAAAATGTATTCTCTCAATCTAATATTTGATTTATTAACATATGTAATTAAAACAAACTGAAGTAATATAACTAAGAATTTTATTCAGATAAACAACAATTTTAAGAGAAAATCTAAAATGAGACACATTAAAATATGAGGTAATTTACTAAATGAACTTTGCACATCTTCTTTAGAAAAAAAGTATGTACACACAATAGATTTAACACCCCCTATCATGAGGGTGAATTTCAAAGTATTTTTTACTATCCTGAACTATTCTTCAGAGACTAGTTTTAATAAAGAAAACAAGATTCACGAGTTATTTTGGGATAATTGGATCCTACACCCTCAATTCGATGTTTCAAATTCGATCTCTGAAAAATGTAAAAAATCCTAATTGGATTACCGCCCCCAGAAATGGACGCTGCAATGCAAGGATCCAAATTTAGTCAGGCTCAATATCAATATCGAACATAAGGAAAAATAAAATAAAATTGTGAACAATATTATTTTAATCTAATTTATACTCCCTCTGTCCCTAGTTACTTTTCCACTCTTCCTTTTTTAGTTGTCCCTAATCATTTGTCCATTTTGACAAATCAAGAAAGGACAAAAAAAATTACCTTGTATACCCTTAATTAATTACTTTGAAAAAGGTAGAATTTATTGAAAATTTTAAGTTTTTAATCATCCACTTCATAATTAACAGAGGTAAAATGGTAAATTTATTATGTCAATAATTATTTTCTTAATAGGCGTGTCAATTCAAAAGTGGACAAGTAATTAGGGACATATGGAGTATTAAGGATCATAAATGACTACTTCGCCCTCGATTTGATATTAGAAAATATATGCATTACTTTCTAATTTCTATAATGGATAGAATATAATTAGTAACAAGATTAATCCTTAGTCCATAAATATGATGATGTTTTGTCATTTAGAGCTTAATTAGACCACTGATGATAGAGTAGTTATCTTTCATTATCTTCCTGAATAATTATATGAAAATTGTACATGTCAATGAAGTTGACATTAAGAAATTAAGGTTCCACAGGTTTTCCTTCTTAATTATTCTGTTCTAAAGACTAATTATTAGAGGAATTCTAGAGCCAATTATGCAATCTACCAATAGAAGAATTTTTTTGGTATTATCTTCCATTTTCCCATAAAAATTATAAGGGATCTTTATTGAAATAGCAGGCTAGGATTACCTTTTACTTTTTTCTAGCTGTTAATACTAGCTCCCTCCGTTTAAAAAAGAATGATCTAGTTTAATTTGACACAGAGTTTAAGAAAATAAAGAAGACTTTTGAATCTTGTGGTCATAAATTAAAGTTATGTCAAATGTATAAAATTGCCCTTTAATCTTGTGGCCTTAAACATGCCACGTGGAAAACTGAAATTAAAATGTTATCAAAAAAAGAAAGAGGTCATTTTTTTTAAACCGACTAAAAATGAAAGGAGATCATTCTTTTTGAAACGGAGGGAGTATATATTATACTACCGTATATAATGAAGATATAGGTGAATCATCTAAAATCATATTTGTAATTGTTTAAGAACAAATAAAATTGTTATTTTGGAAAATAAAAAAGAAATGAAACTAGTTGAGTTTGATGAGATGCATGCAATGACAATTCATATAGACTTGTAGCTGAATCAACTAACCACATGGTAGTTGGTACAAATTTCTACTTCAAGTGACATCTACTTTGAAATTTGTATCCTCTCCCATAATTCAAATGTGAAAAGATTTTATGTGTTCGGTAAGAAGGAAATTGTGTTTCTAAAAAAATATTAGTAATATTTTTTCAAAAAAATAAGTGATGCTTTTACTTATAATTTTATAATTGTAATGCTTATTGCTTGCTAATAAACAATAGAAGATATTGTCCAGGTTTTCTTTTATACATAATCTATAGCAGTAGTATTTTTTAGTTTAAAAAAGAATGAGTTTTTCCTTTTTTTAATCAACTCTTTAATTTCAATTTTCACATGATATTTTTAAGATTAAAAGATTAATGAACATTTTGGTGCACTTAACATATCTATAATTTACAAATACAAAATTTAATTTTTTTTTTATTTCCTTAAACTTTGTGTCAAATTAAAATAGACGGAACAAATGAAAACACACCGAGTATTAGGGTGGTTTTGTACCTTTGAACAAATTTTAAGACCGTATGATATTTGCTCTGATTACTTACATCGGTTAACACCGAAATTAATTCTAATACATCTTGTACACCTACATTTTTACACTAAAAATAAATAAAAGGGTACCTATTAATAATGAAACAAATAAAAGCCCTTAGTAAAACGTCAAAAATTTAATTTTTTTTAAAATCCAGTAGACCAATTACTTTAATGGATGACTAAAAATAATAAAATTTAATAAGAGGCATAAGGTGAAAGAGAGGAATCAAGTTTAACCAATTAAGCTGAAGTCAACCACACACCAAGTCACGACATGCAGTGCATGTTTCTCTGCACCTTAATAAACAATTAAGTAGTCCTAATATAATTGAGTTGTGGTGCACTAGTGAGAGTGCGTCACTTTTAATTAGAGGTCTCGAGTTCGAGTCTTTGGTATGAAAAAAATCCTGTTGAAAGTGCCACCTCCAAATTGGCCCTGCAATGCGCAATCTGAATTTAATCGCGACTCCAGTGTGGGCTCCAAACATCGAGCGGTAAACCAAAAGAAAAAAAAGTAGTAGTAGAGTACTAACATAAGCACAATTATTTCACTTTGTTTAATTTATTAAAATTGGGTTTGTTATTATTGATTCATTCATTTATTATTTCATGAAAATATGATTCGCTCAATTCACCATATTTGAGTTCATCATTATTGATTCGTTCATTTATTATTTCAGCCTATTTCAGTTCATAAAAAAACTGAGATTATATAAAATAATTCTATTAGATACTAAAAAGTCATTTAAAAAAATAAAAATAAAAATCTAAAATTTGCTAAGTTATGACTCCTTTTTAGTTACAGCCATTTCAACTCAAGTAATTATGACCTATCTATTTATTAACTCATTTTATTTTGACTCACTAAAATTTAGTTTCGTCTATTCGATAGCCCATTAAAAACATAGTCATGGGATGGAATTGGGGATTAAAATAGAGGAGAAAGGTGCATGGCTTTGCAACGTGGACCTTCATGCACAGCCACTACTTGTTTCATTGCTATCAAACTCATCATCGGACTACTTCACCATAATCAATCATTTGAAGTTAAGTGTATTTTCCCTTTATTTCAATTTATGAGATAATATGTGGATCAATATAGAATTTAAAAAAGAAAAATAATTTTTGGAATTTATATTTTTGAATATAAGATGTTATTTATGCGACTATAAGAAGTGTTATTAAAATAAAAGATATATTATTTTAAAAATAAAAATATTTTTTTTTTAAAAAAGTAAAAATAATTTTTTAAGAAGAGACTTGTAAAATTAAGTGTCATATAATATGAAGAAATACTTAAACCAGAATAAAGCACCACTTGTCATGAGATTCGAACGCTCCAGACTACAATTTTGGCCATTGGAAGTTGAAACTTGGAATTATTCCGATTATAAAAATGACAAATAAAACTCACAGACATTTTTGTTCACGCGTTAGACAGCGCGTGAATGTGACGAGAAAAAGAAAATAATACGTAGATTGATCTTTTTATGGTGATACAATGATTTACTTATTTATTTTTATTAATGCGATAACTCAAATTATAAAATTTCGGCTGTTTTTTTTTTTTATAAAAGAAATGTGCACAAATTTGCAGAAAATGCAGTTAATATTTTTGAGGTTTTGATATTTTGATGTTTGAAGTCTGAGTCAAGGCTTTTGAATTTATAGGGAATGAAAAAGTGAGATGAAGAGAAACAATTCAAAAATACGTGTATATATATATCACAATTAAACAATTTAACGTTCTTAAATTTTTATTATTGTGTTAATTTCAATCAGGAACACCGCCTTATTCATAAGTGCACAAAGATTAGGCGTATGCACATAGAAATGTACTTCAAATTAGGTTTGGATATGAACTTAATTTGGAAAAAAGTTGAATTTTCATGAGTGAAAAATAAATTTACTTTAAAAATTGATCAAATCACATTTTCAAATTTGACATTCATCTTAATTTATTTTTTAAATCAATATAATATACAATCAAATGTTGTTTTTTCAAAAATAAAAAGAAATACTAAAAAAATTGTACGTAGGAAAGTTTGAGATTAGATTATTGCAGCTATTACTGCTACTATTTACTGGTCAGAGTAAATCTGATCGTGGTGAATTTATAGTACTGCCATTTCTGGAAAAATACTTTAATTCCTACTGTACTAACAGTAACAAGTTCATTCCTACCAAAAGAAAGAAAAAGTAACAAGTTTATTTATAAGTACTTATTTTTAGAATTGTTTGACAAAAAAAAAATGATTTCGTGCTTATTATTTGGGTGGATATCATTTAAATTTCAAATTTACTTTATAAGTTTAATCCTTTCTCCAATTTCAAAATAAACATTTTCCTTCATCTATCTTAAACAATGTCAATTATATCTCCAATTATTTTCTATGCATCGTTTATAATGTTTAAATTTGCATAATATCTCTAACATAATCTGTACAACTTAAATCTACACGAGTTGAGAAAATATTGCACTTACGAGCATGCTTAGTTTGGGTTCTTTTACTTTTGATTAAATTTGTCTCATGAAAACATGATCCATGTTTAAATAGTTTTTTTTTCCACTCTATATCAGTATTTGTATTGGGATCCTATTAAATTTGAATGTGCGCATTGAATGGCCTATTTCTTATCGGAGGGGATGTGCCACTCCTGACATGATTTTTTTTCTATTGCAAAGAAATTTAAACATAAGACATCTACTTACCATCTAAAGTGGAACTTCCAAATACGAATCCAAATCTATCAACGCATTGGGTGAAAACTTAAAAAAAAAAAAGTGTAACAGGTACCTTGCGTACGAGAGCAAAAGCAAAAACAAACATGAGAATAATAAAATTTGTATTTTAAACTCATGTTGAAGTATATATCTGGCGGAAAAAGGAAGGCATAAAACTTTTTTAATCGGGCCACATATATAATTTAAATATCTCGTTCTGCTCGAATTCTATTACGTCAAATTAATTCTTCTTTTGTCCATTTGTTTTTGTTTTAATTTCTCACACAGATATTTGTATAATTTTAAGTACTACAAATAAAGGGTGTGTTTAGTAGTATCACTGAATAAATATTTTCTTGGGAACATAATTATCTGCGGATTAAGAGAGCTATATTTCAACTTTGACATTTTTACGATGAATTTAAGTTTATCAAGTTAATAAATATCAAATATCAAATAATAACATAATAAATTTTTATCGTCGTTTATGAAAAAAAAAAAATGTAAGCAATTTGAAAAATAAATATATACTCTCTGTTTACTTGTACTTGTCATTTATTTTTAAAATAGATTGTTTTTCATTTTTACTTGTCACTTTTAACATATCAAAAAAAGACAATAATTTATTTTCAATGTTTTTCCTCAACATTAAATACTTATTTTCCAAATAATTTTGCCAGACATCTTTTAATAGAGAATAATTTGATAAAATATCTGTCATTAATTATTATTTTAATGAATATATCAAGTCAAATTGTGACAAATAAAAGTAAATAGAGTGAGTAGCATAAACAAGATTTATGTTGTTAGATCACTTATAAAATGAAGCAAATAGTAATAGATCAAATTACATTACACTATATAAGGATAATATTTTTAATATAACTTAATTTTTTTTATTTAATAAATAGAATTGAGAACTATGGAAAAAAGTAATTAATGTAAATGGGAAAAAGATCCGAAACTCCAAATTCTCACCAAAAATAAAAATAAAAATAAATTCTTACATTTGAACACACACACCCATCCATAAATATACTCCCCCTTCCTTGTGGCCTTTTCGTCTTCTTCATTTCCCTCTTTTCTTCAATCAATTTTACTCACGAGGGAGCGTCGGCGCGTTAGCGCGTCACCCAATCCCCCCACCCCTCAGCCCATTCCTTCAAATAACTCATCACCTTCTCCAAGAAATTCCATTCATCACACAAAAACAGAGAGCTAATTTCAAAGTTCATCAACTTAATTTTTCTTGCTCTGTTTTTCGATTTTGAATTTTGTTTGCTCTGTTTTTTTTTTTAAATTTTGTGTGGCAATGGCGATATTAGCCAAATTGTCACACTCCCTTACATCGATTATCAAGAAAACTAATCTTTACTACGTGGCTGCAACAATTGTTCTCTGTTGCACTTTCTATGTAATCGGACTTTGGCCGCAAGGTGGTGATGTAACCAGCCGTCAATTATCCTCAACCGCCTCCATTTTACCCACCCTCCCATGCAACCCATCAATCAAAAACACAAATCCCAATTCCGGTTCATCGATTTCCATCGACTTCACCGCCCACCACACCGCTGATGACCTTGTACCACTCTCATCATCGGCGAGTGTAAACCACTACCCATCGTGTAACCCGGAATTGTCCGAATACACCCCGTGTGAAGACTCGAAGAGATCATTGAAATTCGATAGAAACATGCTTGCTTACAGAGAAAGGCATTGTCCAGAGAAGAATGAGTTGTTGAAGTGCAGAATTCCGGCGCCGTTTGGGTATAAACCGCCGTTCCGATGGCCGCAAAGTCGTGACTCGGTTTGGTATGCGAATGTTCCGCATAAACATCTTACGGTTGAGAAAGCCGGACAGAATTGGGTCCGGTTTAAGGGTGACCGGTTTACCTTCCCCGGCGGCGGCACCATGTTTCCACGTGGCGCTGATGCTTATATTGATGATATCGGAAAATTGATCAAGCTTAAAGATGGTTCCATTAGAACCGCCATTGATACCGGTTGCGGGGTAAGTTTTATTACATTTGTGAATTCATTTGGAATTTTCCTAGTTTTATGTTGACTTACTTTCTGGTAGTATTTACTTAGAAAAACACAAAAATAATCTTCAAAAAAATATTTAAAATTTTTAACAATAATGCTAGCAAATGAAATAGTGTTTTTGGTACATATGATTCATCATGAATTGATAAGTTTTACGGTAATAATATCTAAATGTGGTTGATAATTGTTATGATGATATGGTGAAACTACATTTCCTTGTTAAAACATTTTTTGTCAATCAAATACAAAATGACTTACATTTAGGTATTTCATGGTATAGTCTCGATTAGTAGTTTATTGAGTACATTTCTTTTTGAAGTTTTGACTTTTCAAGAAAAGAAATACTAGAATTAGGTAAGTTGATGGCAATGCACATGGGTTTTCAAACGTATTGGCTTAGAAGTTGTCAAAAACTACATACTTTCATTTTAAAAGAAAATATAATGAATTTCATAAATTTGACTTTGTTATTTTTTCCAATTAAACTTTAGTGGATGCTTCATATATAATAGAAGTCCAAGATAGTCTTCCCAACTGTCCTAGTCTTGGTGAACATAATTATCTGGTACATGTTGCTGGTGGGAACTGACATGTATTTCGTGGAATTAGTCGAGTGGTCTTGACACCACGATTCTTTTTTTTTTTTTAAAAAAAAAGAGGTCCTAGATAGTTGGTTGAAGGAGGGTTGGTAGTGGTTGAACAAGATGATGACTACAAATACATTAAGTGTGGGATTTTCATTCCTAGAGTTGAAATTATTGGTCTTACTGTAAAAAGGTTGGTAGTAATTTGGTTTACTTGATTTGAAAAGAGAAAAAAGAGCTAAGCAGTTTGTTTTTAGTAAACTTAGTGGAGTCCACAATTGGTTGAAACCCAAAATGTGTGTTTCCTTCAATTGTACTTAAAGAATACTATGTTTTATTGATTTGCCAAAATAGAAAAAGCACAAATTAATCACTTGTAGATTAACTTGCGATGAAAGAATTAGTTATTATGGCTTTCACATTTATAGTGTAATCCCAAATTGTTTTAGTTTTTCCGATATAAGCATTCTTTGCACCAAGCCTTAATTGCAATTTTATTGAAATGAACAAGCTAATTATAGAAGTTGCATTGTGCTTATTTCATTAAAAGTGGTCCACAAATAACTTTATTCTTGACTGAGCTGGTTGAACTGAATTCTGAAATGATCCAAATTTTGAGCAACAGTTTTTACTAACATTACAAGTCCATGCTAATAAAATTTGAACAATCAATGGGAGGATCCACAATTTAATGGAGTGTATCAGTATATACCAGGGGTGGAGCTAGGGGGTCATGTGAAAAAGATTAAATTGTATATACAACGTCAATTTAAGTTTTTCCGTTTGTTTACAATTTTCAATATCTTTTGTTTTCCTTAACCATATGAGCTATAATTTTACCTTACGCAACTTCAGGTTGCTAGTTGGGGTGCTTACTTGCTTTCCAGAGACATCCTTCCAATTTCCTTTGCACCTAAAGATACACATGAAGCTCAAGTTCAATTTGCCCTCGAGCGAGGAGTTCCAGCATTGATTGGCATATTAGCTACTAATCGGCTACCTTATCCTGCAAGGGCATTCGATATGGCACATTGTTCTCGCTGTCTCATCCCTTGGGGAAAATATGGTAATCCTTTGCTTTTTTTCTACTCCTTCTTCATGAAGGAAGATCAATCTTTTTAATTAGTATTTTACTATTTTATTCATTTGATGTGGTGCAGATGGTCTATATTTAATTGAGGTTGATCGAATTTTACGTCCTGGTGGATACTGGATTCTCTCTGGACCACCCGTTAACTGGCAAGGTCACTGGAGGGGCTGGAACAGAACAGCTGACGATTTGAAAGCAGAGCAAGATCAAATTGAGAATGTTGCAAGAAGCCTATGCTGGAAAAAAGTAACTCAGAGAGGTGACCTAGCAATTTGGCAGAAGCCTACTAATCATGTGCATTGCAAAATTAACCGAAAGGTCTTCAGGAACCCACCCTTTTGCCAGGAACAAGATCCCGACAAAGCATGGTAATATTCTACTACTCGAATGATTATAATTCAACCAAGGTTAGACTTTAGGAGACTTGTTGTTCCCCCTATCCGCATTCCTGCATCACAGCCCACAGGACGCGTTGTTCTTTCGTATATGAATTTCTTGAACAAAGTTTCTAAAAGAGACCTTTAGCTGCATAAACCTTTCAAAGTACCAAACTATTCGACATACTGAAGTGTAGAAAGTTACCATACCTGATAAAAAAATGTCCAACTTAATGAAATCAAAACTATGCTCCACAAATGAAGAAGAATAAATTAGTATTTCTTAAATGTATTTATTGATAACTTTAATCCTCCAGGTACACCAAGATAGATGCTTGTTTGAGTCCACTTCCTGAAGTGTCCAGCGTTAAAGATGTCGCTGGAGGGCCGCTGGCGAATTGGCCAGAAAGATTAACCGCGGTCCCTCCTAGGATTGCTAGTTCTAGTATAGAGGGAGTTACTGCAGAGGGGTTCTCTGAAGATACAGAATTGTGGAAGAAGAGAGTCGCCCACTACAAGGTATTGGACAGTCAATTAGCAGAACATGGAAGGTACCGTAACATACTTGACATGAATGCTTGGCT
Organism: Solanum tuberosum; assembly: GCF_000226075.1. Lineage (NCBI taxonomy): Eukaryota > Viridiplantae > Streptophyta > Magnoliopsida > Solanales > Solanaceae > Solanum > Solanum tuberosum. The sequence goes on along the minus strand of NW_006238936.1, from coordinate 1,119,295 downwards.
GGGAGGATTTGCAGCTGCACTTGTTGATGATCCAGTTTGGGTCATGAACATCGTCCCCACTGAGGCTGAAGTCAATACTCTTGGAGTTATCTTCGAACGTGGCTTAATTGGAACATACCAAAGCTGGTAAAGCCTACTGCTCCTGTATAAAGTTCATTTTTGCTGTTGCTTTCCTAATTGTGACTGATGAATGCTGTTTTCGTTTAGGTGTGAGGCAATGTCAACGTATCCAAGAACTTACGACTTCATACATGCTGATTCTGTCTTCACCCTATACCAGGACAGGTAATTAAGGTTCACATTTCTGGAGGAATGTTTCTTGAATGTATGATTCACATTTATGTATTGCAGATGTGAAATGGAAGATATATTATTGGAAATGGATAGAGTATTAAGGCCACAAGGCAGTGCAATATTCCGAGACGATGTGGATGTTTTGGTAAACGTGAAGAGCATATTAGACGGACTACAATGGGAAAGCAGGATGGTTGATCACGAAGGCGGTCCTCATGTTAGAGAAAAGCTTCTAATTGCTACTAAACTGTATTGGACAGCACCAGCACCTGATCAAGATAAACAATGAGTATTCTATACTGTGGCTAGGGCCAATTCTTTACTTACTTTTGTTGATAAGTTTTTTGTTTGTTCTATAGGCGTTTATGATTTTTCATTAACCCCTCTATCTTTTGGATTCAAAATAAACAAGTGGATATTGAGGTTTTTCCCTGAGATTTTAATCTTACATACTGTGAAATGCAAAATTTGGTATAGAAACCAGATTTTAGATGATATTAGTGTTTAAATTACTCTAGATTGTTTTCTTCTACAGTAAATCAATTGGAATGTACAATTTGAATTTACCACATTTTAGTGGATGAATTATTGTCTATCTTTTTTCTGTGTGTGTGTTTGATCGTGATATGTTTGGAACAAAATTAAGTTAATATTTCTATTTAGCTAATTGTATTGTTAGTCCGTAACTGTTTAGTTTTCTTATTATTATCTCAATTTTGGTTTGAGTTGTATATATCACGTAAAAGTTATTCAGTTTCGCAAAAGCTTTGTGTCTCAAACTTAATAGGTATAATTAGGATTGTTTTATTTGTTGAGTTTGAGACTTGGTTAGATAGTTGTAAAACCATTTAATATTATCTTGTAAATATTCATGTTAGCATTTTAAATTAGAATTAGAATTTATAAAAATTATAAGATTATATATTTTTTAAAGTGGATTGGGCCACTTCAAACAACAATCCACACAGTAATGAATTGGGCTGACTATTTTATAGTCCATCAAAATGATGAGTCAATCCAACTTGACGCATCAAATTTTAAAGTTTGTATGGACTAAGAACATCCCATTCCATATTGACAGCTCTACGTGAGAACCTTAGCTTATCGATTTTAGAGTGACCAAATAAGGGCATAACTCATGTCCAATGAAAGTTTAGTAACCAGATAATGGAGCAACCTTAACTTATAGCTCAAAAAACATAGAAGAATACAATAATCCACACATCAATGACATGACATATAATTAATTTACTGAAATGAATTTGTTCTTTATTCCTTGGCTCTATTTTGAAATGGGAAATGTCAAAGCCCAAACATTAATTTATCCAACATTATGGATTTTGCAATATCCTCATGTCCATTTCAGAGATAGACTTTCAAGTCCAATCCATAACTTTAATAACACAAATAATATCTCCTTATTTCAAGCTTTGACCTGCAACTATCCTTTTTCCTTTGGGGCTCATGCCATCATTTAAATTTTGCCCTCGTTTTAAAAAATGCCAAACTAATTTTTTCTCTATATTTGGGAGCACAATCTTGACGAGTCGTCATGATTTCTTATTTGAAATTGGGCAAGTCTTGCCTTTAACATCCAAATCCTAACGAATCGTTAGGATATGATTGAAATACGCGACTCATTAGAATTTATGGGTGAAATACTGACTATTATCATAACTTACGCAAAAGTTTACCGACAAGTTTTTGCTGGAAAGAGTTAGAATAGATGTATATATGAACAAACCGGGGGACTAAAATGTTCCCATTTGCATAGAGAGCTTAACAACACCTCTCAAGGGACTTGATGTTGTTGGATTATAATTTAAATATGGAATCATATTTTTAGGATAAGAATTATTTTAAATAGTCGCCCATCCTCTGATTAAATGAAATGTAGTCGAAAGATATTATATAATATATATAGTCGGCAGACAATTGGTAGTTCGATTTCATCGATGCTTTTTTGGTTTGGTCCTCCTATTTATTTATTTATTTATTGTACGACACGATGAACCAACTTTTAGACCTTGAGCTTTTAAATGTTTGTGCTGCTCAATTATTTCCCTTAGATTAGGCAAAGCGTTGTCTTAAAGACTTTTTACTATTACACTTATAGTATCACTTATTTATTGAGCAACTTTCACATATAACAAACAAAAAAAATCATATTTGTATGCTATAGCAAAGTTTGCATAATTGTGTTCCATAGCAAACATATATATGTATAATTCGCTATACATATACAATTGAAAGCTATGTCTATTTCGCTATACATATATACAAAAAGAAGCAATTGTATAATTCGTTGGCTCCTATTCAGATTTGAATAATTTCGCTAGTAGGCCATTTGTATAAATTGTTGTTAGCCTCTCGTTTGTATAAATCGTTGACAAAAATACTTGTATATCAAAAATCGCTCTCTTTCGCTTGATACAAACATAAATTATACATTATATTTGTATAATCTTGGGCAGGGGAATATTTTTATTGTATAATTATAAGTGTATAGGACGAATATATATGTATTTGCATGTGTATATACAATTTCTCGCGCTTTATACAAACAGAAACGCAATTTATACAATTCTGTTGTATAAAACGAGAAAAAGAGAAA
>NW_006238936.1:1112088-1116241 GCF_000226075.1 Solanum tuberosum | reverse complement strand
GAATATTTGTATTGTATAATTATAAGTGTATAAGACGAATATATATGTATTTGCATGTGTATATACAATTTTCTCTCGCTTTATACAAACAAAAACGCAATTTATACAATTCTGTTGTATAAAGCGAGAGAGGCGAGCACAGAGGGAGCGAGCGAGAAAGAGAGAGTGGCGAGCGAGAATTTGGAGGGAGAGAGGGGACTGGCAAACGTTTGCTACGGGGCGCAATTAAATCAAACAGTAGCTACTCCATTTATTTTAGATTATAAGTTTGCCATTATGTACAATTATCCCTTATTTATTCAGTATCTTCTCTACCCTCTTTTACGATTTGCCAAATCAATTATATCAAAATGTCAAATATTACATATTGAAATATTGTATCAAAGTGGAAATTTGTTGTATCTAGTAATTAATATAGTAGTATATGAGGGCTATTTTAGTTAGGTCCTAATTATTTTTTTTAATCCTAATTAATGGTGCCGCAACATTTGAACAATACGTAAGAGAGATATTAAGCCTAGCTAGCTAGCCATGTGAGAGGATTGGTTGAGAAATGTGACACCTACACTTTAATTTCGTTTTTTCAAGTTGTTTCCCTAGAACGTAGTTTAAAACCAAAGTATGTACCTGAAAACTCCATTAATGGAGGTTAAAACATACTGAATTACAGAGAGAAATCAGAAGAAAGAGAAGAGAAGAGAAGAAATCTTATTTAGCTGAATTATCCTCCTGTTACATTGAAACTGATTTATTTATACATGGTAGGATTGTAACCACCTTCTTAACTAACTATGGAAGCTTCTAGAACATTCCTAACAACTTAACTAACTCACACCATACAGTTTGCTTATACTTCAATGTTGATTAACACTCCCCCTCAAGCTTTATAAGTCTCACATCGGTGGTTAATGAGATGGGTGGACTCCTTATAAGGCTTGGGCAATCCTCCTCCCTTTGAGCTAGCTTTTGGGGTGTGAGTTAGGCCTAAGACCTAATTTAACAGTACCTACTGCTTTTAGCACAAACTAAGATAACCTTAATATTAGGATATACACTTATCATATTATTTAAAAGATCACTTCAACTAATTGTTTATTGAATTGTGAGCTAGTAATCGAGAAATAAGGCAAATGACAGCCTAATCCAGGAGCTTCTTTGATGTATCTGACTACTCAAAGAGCTGCATTCATATGTGACTGTTTAGGACAATGCATGAATTGACTCAAGACTTGTACTGAGAATGCAATATCTGGTCTTGTCATAGTCAGGTACAACAGCCTTCTCACCAGCCTTTGATACTTTGTAGTGTCTGTTAGTATGTTATCACCTTCAGCTATCCCTCAATTGACATGCTCATCATATTGAATTGATGTGAGCTTTTGATTCATTTCTAAAGGTGTGCAGGCTGGTTTTGCTCCCCCTAGGCCAGACTCAGATATTAATTCTAATGCATACTTCCTTTGTGACATGAGTATCCCTTTGTTGGACCTGGAGAACTCAATTCCTAGAAAGAACTTTAACTCTCCCAAATCCTTCATCTTGAACTTCTTCTGAATGTCCAGTCTAGTGTCACATAGGAGCTGTTGATTGTTTCCAGTGATGAGCAAATCATCTACATAAACCAACACCACAACAATATCATTTCCAGTGTGCTTAGTATATAGTGAATAGTCATAATGACTCTGCGTGAACCCCATATCTACCAAGGCTTCAGTTAACTTTATATTCCATTGTCTTGGTGCCTGCTTTAGTCCATATAAGGACTTGTGTAGTTTGCAGACCTTATGAGTCTCCCCCTGTCTAGCAAACCCACTAGGAATAACCATATAGACCTCCTCAAGAAGATCACCATTGAGAAAGGCATTATGAACATCCATCTGATAGATATACCAACACCTAGAGGCAGCAAGGGCCACAATAGATCTGACAGTCACCATCTTAGCAACAGGACTGAAAGTCTCTCCATAGTCAAGTTCTTCCTTCTAACTAAACCCTTGTGCAACCAATCTTGCTTTAAATCTTTTCATAGCCCCTGGGAAAGGTATTTGATCTTGTAGATCCACCTACAACCAATGGTCTTCTTTCCAGGAGGGAGATCCACTATACTCCAAGTGTTGTTGCTTTCTAAGGCATCTATCTCCAGCTGCATTGCCTGGACCCAAGCAGGATCAGCAGCAGCTTGTTGAAATGACACAGGCTCACACAAAGCTGAGTAGGCTTGAAGAACATGTTGATAGGACTGAGATAAATGAGTGTATGAAAGATGATCAGCTATAGGATAGGAACATGTATTTCCTTTAGGCTGAGTGACAAAATCCTGCAGCCAGAGAGGAGGCTTGCTGGTTCGAGTAGATTTTCTGGTGGGAACAGGTAGAGCAACCAGTGGTGACTAAACAGGAGATACTGGACTGATAGGATCAATAGTGACAGAACAATCAGGTGATGGGATACAATCAAGAGCTGGGGAGACACGTACAGGGTTAGCAGGAGGAACCAGTAGGTCCAGAACTGGAAATATAGGATTGGATGATTCTTGTACATGCTTGAAAGGAAATATATGTTCTTGAAATACCACATGTCTGCTGACAAAAAAAGAATGAGCATGGAGATCAAAGAATATATAGCCTTTCTATGATGAAGAATACCCCATAAACACAGCAGAGATGGCTCTAGAGGAGAACTTGTCCAGTACTCTAGGACAGGCAGCATAACAAAGACACCCAAACACCCTTAGATGAGACAAGGATGGAGGATGCTTATATAATTTCTCATAGGGGGACTGAAAACCAAGTATCCTTGAAGGAAGCCTGTTCAAAATATAGACAGCAGTAGAAACACACTCACCCCAATATCTGAGGGGAATAGCAGCCTGAAATCTGATGGACCGAGCTATATTCAGAATGGACCTGTGTTTCCTCTCAACTACTCCATTCTGTTGAGGGGTATACACACACGAGGATTGGTGGGTAATGCCAAGTTCACTGAGTAAGGCCTGAAAGTTGTGACTCAAGAACTCAGAGCCATTGTCAGTTCTCAAAGTTTTAACACTTGTTGAGAACACATTCTTAACTTGAGTAAGAAACTGTTTAAGGACAACTATGGTGTCAGTTTTGGAGTGGATCAAAAAAATCCAAGTATATCGACTAAAGTCATCAACAACTGTAACAAAGAACTTTTTTCCATTATAAGTGGGAACTCTGTAAGGTCCCCATATATCACAGTGCAACAATTCAAAAACAGAACTGGACATAGTAATGCTTAAAGGAAATGGAAGCTTTGTGTGGTTAGCAACAGGACACACTGTGCAATGAGAATGATTTTTTCCTCCTAAAGACCTAAGAAACTCATGTCGTTTTATTATGTCAAGAGGTGCATGTCCTAACCTCTTGTGCCATACATCAACTGAGTCAGAAGTAACAGGTACATCAGTTGACTTAGTAACATTCTTTACAGAGTTTGTTTCACTAGGACTCCTACTACTATTCACCAGCTTCTTTGGAGCTTGAGTTGGTCCACCTTTTAGTATGTAGAGTCCATGTTGTTCCTTACCAATCCCCTTCACCTGACCATTTGAGAGATCCTGAAACACACAGAAGTCAGGAAAGAATGCTACCATGCAATTAAGCTCCTTAGTGATCTTGGACACTGATAGTAAGTTAACTCTGAAGTCAGGCAGATATAATACATTTGATACAGGCTGGTTTGTAAACAGGCATGTGCTACCAATGTGAGAGACGACAGTAGTGTTACCATTAGGCAGATAAACCTTATTTTGTGCATCAGTAATAGATACAGTACTAGTGTCTAATGTGTCAAGATTGGAGGTGATGTGATGAGTAGCTCCAGTGTCTACCACCCATTCACCTGCATCATATGAACACAAGAGAGCAGAAGTATGTATACCTGCATCTACAGAAGCCACCTTGGCAGAAGAATCTACTGTGTTATCACCTCCATTCTTGGATAAGAGCTGGAGAATTTGTTGATACTGGTCCTGAGTGATAAAACCTCCAGAAGTTTGAGCTGCAGTTGAAGAAGTTCTTGACTCAGTGCTGAGAGGTGTATCAACCTGATTAGCATAAGCTCCAGTAGTCTGGCCTTTCCTCTTTGACTTAAAATCAGTTGGATATCCAACAATTTTGTAGCATTGTTC
>NW_006238936.1:1088106-1111282 GCF_000226075.1 Solanum tuberosum | reverse complement strand
AAATATAACTTATTAACATAATCTGAATCTCACCATCGTTGATGGTTTCAGACGGTAAGCAACAAAACTATGTTAAATTAGGTCTTAGGCCTAACTCACACCCTAAAAGCTAGCTCAAAGGGAGGAGGCTTGTTCAAGCCTTATAAGGAGTCCACCCATCTCATTAACCACCGATGTGAGACTTTTGTCATTCTTTAACAAGTGTTAATCAACATTGAAGTATAAGCAAGCTGTATGGTGTGAGTTAGTTAAGTTGTTAGGAATGTTCTAGAAGCTTCCATAGTTAGTTAAGAAGGTGGTTACAATCCTACCATGTATAAATAAATCAGTTTCAATGTAACAGGAGGATAATTCAGCTAAATAAGATTTCTTCTCTTCTCTTCTCTTTCTTCTGATTTCTCTCTGTAATTCAGTATGTTTTAACCTCCATTAATAGAGTTTTCATGGTATCAGAGCAGGGCCAGTCTCACCCGATGTTGGGGCCCCCAAAATCAAAATTGCCCACGCACCAGATGCTAAGCACTGGGCGTGAGGTGGGGTGTTAAAGAATGACAAAAGTCCCACATCGGTGGTTAATGAGATGGGTGGACTCCTTATAAGGCTTGGGCAATCCTCCTCCCTTTGAGCTAGCTTTTGGGGTGTGAGTTAGGCCTAAGACCTAATTTAACAGTACCTACTGCTTTTAGCACAAACTAAGATAACCTTAATATTAGGATATACACTTATCATATTATTTAAAAGATCACTTCAACTAATTGTTTATTGAATTGTGAGCTAGTAATCGAGAAATAAGGCAAATGACATGCTATATTATCAGGAGTAGAACGGGTGGGTTCCTGGAATATCTCACCCGATCCTGTAATTATATTAAAAGTTAAAACTCATAAGTAAATGGATGTTTGATTCCATGGCAAGTAAGATACCCTGAAGAGGTGCTGCGCTTTTTTTCTTCTTCTTTTACATAAGTAATCATTCAATAAAATATTATACTTCTTTATATTTGTTCGATTGTTACAACAAAATAATAATAATAATAATAATTTATTTTATTAGAAATTTATACAAAGTTCATGGTATTAATCTATTATGTTTTGCCTTGTGTATCCAGAAAATGAAGGAATTGATGGAATTCCTAAAGCCAATGAAACCATTCTCTTTGCTACGATTTATACTGCTCAACCTACAAGTCCCTCCACCAAGTAACATATCTGCAAAATCCCACAACCCAACTTCTTCTAACTTTGTCGAAATCAACTTATTGTCTCTCACAATCTTATCCCACACAGGCCCCTTGTCCTTCATCATCTCAGACAATGAAATAATCTTCTCCGTCGCGTCGAATCCTACATATTCAACTCCGATTTCTTCAGCCAACACCTTCCACAAATGCTTCCATTTGAACACATCGCCGTTGGTAATGTTGAATGCTCTGTTTTTCCCCTGCGGACACATTGCTGCCCAAATTTGATGCTCTGCCACCAAATTAGCATCTGATGCGTTCGAAAAACTATCCCAAACGGCTTCTGTCCCTGGAAATTTCATCGGAATGCGTATGAATTTGCATATTGTTGCGTATACGCAAAGTGTTCCAATAATGTTCAACGAGCTATAAGGTGAAAACCCGAAAATTAAATCAGGCCTATGGACGGACCATGTTAGGCTTGGTTTTCTAGATACTTCATCGAATAGTACATCTTCTAACGTGTAATAAAAGTTGTGAATGTTTTCCAATCTTTTCATGTCCTCGTTGAAAGGCGGATCATGAGAAGTAACATGAAGTTCCCCATCAATTGATTTGTGAATTCCCATATAATGCATCCCGCCCGTCTGGAGACAGATGTGGCGTAAATTAGGTGCATTTGGTATGACACAAGTGAGGACATTGCGAAACATTGCTCCATTGATTTCACAACTTTTAGCTGTTGAAAGGTCAAAAGCCAAAGTCACCCAAAAGATGTGTGTCACATCTTTTAGGGTCGATAATTTGGCTTGTACATCAGTTGCTTTAGAGACATCGCATTGAATGTATGTGACTTTAGCAATGCTACAGACTGGCGTCCCCCGTCTTGACACACCGTAGACCTTCCACGGACCGCCTGGGGTGTCAGTGGATGAGAGTGTTCCAGCCAAACTGTTGCCAACTACACCAGTGACTCCAATAATAAGGCCAACATTTTGGTAGCTTATTTCATGTGTTCCGCGATACTCAACATTTTTCTGTGAATCATAAGTTTTTGACACACATGTAAATGTTATATTTAAAATTGAAAATATTAACAGATTTATAAAAGCAGATGAAAAATTAGATACAAAAATTTGGAAAAAAACAGAATTCTTTTGTGATATTATCTGGTCAATTTTTTCTTACCTGCAGTGCATTATTGATAGATCTTGACAACCACCAGTTCATTCTATGAAAGTGTGCTGATAGGCAAAAGTATGTACTTGTTTATTAGGTCTTGTTGTACAAAAAATTGAATCACTTTATAAGGACTACTTCTTCTTTGTGGAGTAAACATGAAGCAACCTATCGAACCCAGAATTTTAACTTTATGAGTTCTGAATTTTATAATGACAATTTCAAGTGTTATTAATTGGGTTTTAAACTTAATATTTATACATATTCAATGAACTTCTTCATGCAACTGCAGTATTTGAATAAAAGTTAGTAGGTTCCGCTGAACCTGTATTATATAATTGTACAATAAAGAGTTACATGATATATTAAAGGAGTATTTTTTATGACAAGTCATTCTCTCTTTTTAACGTATTTAAGAATTGATTGACTTTGTCACTACCATTTTTTCTAATACTAAATGCACGAACTGACAACTACGTTTTGTAGTCTGTGATTCAAACATAATGTGCATTCACCATCTTATTAAAAATAAATAAATTGAAATTTAATATAATTAATCTACGACATGTATATATGTTAAAGCAATTTGATATTTCGTTGAGTGGACTTGATAATTAATACTCATGTCGTGTACACTGATTTATTCATACACCCAAATGAGTTTAATATTCAAATTGTGCCAACCCATAACACAATTTATTGTACCAAGTTATATTATATGTAGTGACAAGTTATTAGGTATATGCATGTGCTTCTAATTAGTACACTTTAAGACAAGAATCGGTATAAGAGAAATCAATTAAAAAAAACTAAAGTAATGCATTACAATATTCCATTATTTTGTAAAGTTGCACTACAGGTTGAATGCATATAGGACCCGGTTCTTCGAGTTAATTTCTCAAATGATTATTCAATTAATAGTTGTTATTTCAAAAATTCACTTAACGAATGATAATTATCTCAAAAAAGCTACTCAATTAATTAATAGTTATTTACTTTTTTTATTCTTAATATTATAATATAAATCAATTAAAAAGCTTTGATCCGACTCGACCCGAATCAATCCAAAATCCATATACACAAATTAAAATATTAAAGAAACAAAATTCATATGAAATGACTGCTACCGGCAGATCAGGACAGATTTTCATCAATCACACATTATATAGTTTCATAAAATGAACCTTCTTTTGTCCCTCCTGCTCGGGCCTTGACTAATACATACGCCCAACAATAACAATAATAATACTTTGTATAATTTCACAAAATGGGATTTGTGGATGGTAGAGTATAGATGAGTCATGCTTAAGGGTAGATGCAAACATTATTGATTCTGATTTGAACGGATGGGTGGAAAAAATGGAGGATAGAACGTAAGTAGTTTTACCTTACCTCGTAGAGAAAAGAGACTATTTTTGATAAACTTTCAGTTTAAGTAAAACATCTCAAAGCAGTTATAAAAAGAGAATACATAAATGAGAGTAATAACAACAATGAAATAAAGCTCTACGAAAAACAGAACATAGCATACAAAACAAAAAATTAGTAACAACAACAAACTAGCGTGATCCCTAGCACAAGAAAATAATACACAAATAGTAATTGCAAACAACGAACAAAAAACTGCAAGAATAAAGCTAATACTATTGGCAAGTGAGTAGGTAGAAATACAACCACTTATCTTATCCGGTAAGAAAGTGAGAAAACATCCGGCTGCCAACTAATATTCTATTCTAATTCGCGACCTCCAAATCCTTTTATCTAAATTCAAGGTTCGTCATGTCCCTTTTTTCATGTCATCATCTCCTCGTATTTATTTGAAACTTGATATTTTAATTTTTTTCCCAACAATTCCTCAAAGTCGGACATGTGTTTGATTATTAAAGCAAAGTTGGACCGAAAATATTATTTTCCTTCTCTAATTTTACTTTATAGAAATCAAACACTTCTCCAAATTTTGAATAATTAATATTCTCACTCCATAACCTTTAGAATGTCTGCCTCCCGTAGTATCCTACTACCATTATCATTTTTTTATTCCTGAGAACAAAATATCAGTATATCTATAGTTCACTTTTTTATTTCGTAAAAAAAGTAAGTCTTTTTACAGAATGAACTTTGTATCCCAAAATTGTCATTACTCCAATTTTTAAATCTACATATATGTTTGTGTGTGTGAGTAGGCGGCCTAAACGAAGCCCCTCTGGTTTAATACTGAAGGGAAAGAGTTCAAAATTTCTAACTCATTAATTATTAAATCTACGAATTTAGTCCGGCACCTTTCTTTATCATTCATTAATAGTTTGATTCAATTTTGTCTCTATCGTTATTTAGTTGGACCAAGAATTTCTATAATTCAGAAGTGTAACTAATTAGTGATCAATGAAATGAATTGAGAATCATGAATTCTAAAGTTTTAATTCTAACTGAGACAAAATACTAGGTAATTTCTCCTTATCTATGTGCTAAACTTGATCGACAGAGTTGTCTGATACTTGTTACTGGTGGGAGCTAGAAGGCAAGTATCTCGTAGAATTAATAACTTGTTTGGAAAATGAACCTACACAGAGAAATATGTAGGATGATTCCCACACGAAAAAGGGAGGACATAGGCCTTAATTACCTCCTATGGCAAAATACAGTGGAGCACCATAAGTTAATGCTTAGCAATTGGTGAGATCTAAGTTAGATACCTAACATACATCATATAGGATAATTCCCACGTGAAAAGGGAGGCTAATTCAATAAACCAAAATCAGTTTCTTAACGACAATAAATATGAATATTAATATTGAGTGTTAAAATCTTACTAATATTAGTTAATTTTCTTTGGATCTAATGAACAAGGCTATGATGGATTTGAGCCTTAATGCCTTGAGATACCATTACCTTGAAAAGTTCAATTTAATTTATTGAGGACATTTTTAATCCAATTTGGTTACTATTGCAATTATGCAATACTTATAATAATTATAGTAATTTTTCTCATCAATTTAAGAAAACAAATAGCTAGAGCTCATTCTATGCCACTTTTAAGCAACTTCAAATGTCATTTTTATTTAACATAATATTGCACATGGAATCTTTCCTTGAGTAAGAAGATGTATGATCCTCTGAATTTGGTCAATAATTTGGCCTTGAGATTTAATGAGACTATTGATCATATATTAATATAAATGTTGTGTATTCAGTACCTGTCCTAAGTATATTCAAATGCGCATACTTTCATAACGCCTATTAAATGTACATCTCTGTATCCTGCATAAATTTAATATAATATGTGACACTATTTGATTTAACATGAAGTTTAAGAAAAAATGTAAGACTTTTAAAATTTGTGATCGAAATAATCATTCAATATTTCAGTGGTCGTAAATTAGTAAAAGAAGAATTTTAAAGTTAAAATATTTCTAATGATAGTAAAAACGAATTAAAAAAGAAACGGTGCCACATATAAAATGACAAAATTCATAAAATGCCACTACACAAGATCGTGTGTATGAATTGTGATTGAAGAAAATAGTTACTCCTAACAAGTGCGTATTTCATGCCTCTTTCAAGTTTTGAGGGTCTCAGATTTGCCAACAATTATAAGTGGATTGCCGCTTTGTCCCAATATTCTTTGCGTAGCTCAAGGTGCAGTCAACTCAAGGAAAACCTTACCCACAAAAGAAGAAGCATTCAATTTATATATTTGACCCTCATATTAAATTATGCCAGTTGCTTGACATTCCTTCCGCTCCATTTTAATTATCGTGCTTATTAAAAATAAATGATCCATAATATTTATTTAGAAATCAAATTGTTCTAATTCATATTACTTTTCTTTTAGTCTGTTTGAAAAAATAATACTCCCTCCGTCCCATTTTATGTGAGATAGTTTGATCTGACACAGAATTTAAGAAAGGAAGGAAGACTTTTAAAATTTGTGGTCTAAAATGAATGATAGAAATTTGTGTGACTATAAATCATTTCATTAAGAGTAATATGAATATTTTAAAATTAAATTATTACTTAATAAAAATATGTCATTATTTTTTAGATTGACTGAAATGGAAAATAGGTTATATAAAATGGAACAGAGGGAGTAACTCTTTCCTAATTTGGCAACTTTTTGATTTGTACTGTACATTCCACTTGGCATCTTTAAAATTGGTAGATTAGTATTTAAAAGATATTTTAGTATATTAAACATATATTTTTAATATAACATCATAAAATTCAAAAAATTCTTTATTTTCTTGAACTACTGTTAAGTCAAATTAAGAAAAATAAATTTAAATCGAAAGACTAATTAATTATTAATTTTTACCTTAATCCGTAGTTAATAAATGTAAAGAGTGCTTAATATGTTGATGACAAAGAAAGTAAACATATACCAGATGAAGTAGTATTGTATTATATATATATATATGTAGATCCACGAGCGAAAAAATGTCAGAAGAGAGAAGGAAACCTAAAACCAATATCAAGTTATCCGGCGCTGCAGCAAGAAAATTGCTCATTTTCCAATGGCAAATAAGCTGAGGTAATTCCTATATTCAGTTTCAGTTACATTTCATTTGGAAAGCAAATAAGACTTTAGAATTTTTTCATCGTAAAATATGTTTGTTCTTTTTTTGTGGCATCAGGTTAGAGGGTAAAGTAGCTGTAATAACAGGTGGTGCTAGTGGCATTGGTGAAGCAACTGCGAGATTGTTCGTTGAACATGGGGCCCACGTCGTCATTGCCGACATTCAGGATGAACTTGCTCTCCAAGTCGTCTCCTCTATCGGATCAGACAACGTCTGCTACCGACGCTGTGATGTAACCGATGAGAAACAAGTAGATGAAACTGTCGCCTTCGCTGTCCAAAAATACGGTACACTCGACATCATGTTCAGCAACGCCGGCATCCTCGGCTCCTCCGGGAGCTTACTCGAAATGGATATGGCGGTATTTGACAGGACAATGGCTGTAAACACGCGGGGAGCCGCGTTAGCCGTGAAGCACGCGGCTAAAGTAATGGTAGCTAAAAAAATCCGCGGCTCCATAATATGTACGGCTAGCGTAGAGTCTATTCTAGCTGGTGCAGCTTCGTTGGCGTACATCGCATCGAAGCACGCCGTCCTTGGTGTGGTGAAAGCTGCGGCGCGTGAGCTGGGGCAACATGGAATTAGAGTGAATTGTGTATCGCCTTTCGGCGTAGCCACGCCGATGGTGTGCAAATCGTTTGGCGCTGATGCCGCCGCTATGGAAGCTACAATACGTGGAAATGCAAACTTGAAAGGTGTTTCTCTAACCACAATGCATATAGCAGAAGCTGCGCTTTTCTTGGCGTCGGATGAATCGGCTTACATTAGTGCTCATAATTTAGCTATCGATGGTGGACTTAGTTCTATCATGAAAATAAATGTTAACTAAACCGGGCAGTACATTGTTTTGTTTCAATAAATGCTAACAGCCTGTTTATGGCTGGTTAGTTTAAATATAATATATTTGTGTAATATCTAATTTTAGTGTGATTTTATGTCACCTCATTAAATGAGAATATTATTGTTCAGTATTGTATAATTTAAAAATATTTTAATTTTTTTTTCATAAATAGAATAATCCTATTTTAAATGAAATTACTACGAAATATAATGCTATTTTTAATGATTTTTATTTATTTAATACATGCACTAATTACATATGTAGGTATGGATGTGCGAGTATATATATATTTATTTATTTATGTAATGTCGAAACATTATATACACCTAGGGGTCGTTTGGTTTGAATACTAGTTATGCTGTGATTAGTTATGTTGGAATGAGTTATACTGAGATAAGTTATGCTGTGATTAGATTTTATTGCTTGTTTGGTTTGTCATATTCAAACTAATATTCATTGTATAATTTTTGAGAATAACTTGTTTGTTTACAAAAACACCCTATCTTATTTAGTTTTTTTTTTTTCTTACATTTTCTTTGCAAGCTTTAGTTATTCATTCTTTAAAATTAAAATTTCCATCTTATTTAGCTTAAATATTTTTGTGTGTGCATTTTCGTGATTGTGCTGTATGTTTTAAAATTTAAACGTTCATCTTATTTAACTTAAAAATTAAACTTTCATCCTATTTAGCTTAAAAATAAAACTTTCATTTTAAGTTTATTAAAGTAAAAGAAAATTTACTATTAAAGTTATCAACATTTTAATTATAGATAAAATATAATTATTAAGTGAGTAATAAACTATTTAATGAAAATATGTAATTTAGTAGTGGAGTGACATTTTAAGAGAAATCAAAATATAAATAAACATAATAATTACACAAATAAATTCAACTTATAATATATTCATAAATAAAAATTGTATTTATAAAATGTAAATTTTTAATAGAGAAATATATTTATCATAAAAACAACGATAATTAAGGTTGTGAATGTTATTATGTTGTTAAAAATTATGTTAATATGTATGAATGTAAAAGTGGTGTATAAAAGAGAGTTTAACGGGGGTATTTTTGTTAATTTACACATTTTATCCCAGGATAACTTATCCTGAAATTACTATACCACCTCCAGTGAGGGATAACTTATCCCAGGACTAATTGTTAATCCCGGGATTAGTTATCCCTACCTTTGCAACCAAACAATGAATTAAAGTCCACTAAAAAGTTCTTATCCCAGGATTAATTTATCTTATCCATCACACCAAACGACCCCTACAGTCTTTTAACTAAATAGAGTACTGTTTTGGTCATGATATATTTACATAAGAATCCCTTCTTATATATCCATGTGTATTGTTTATACAATTTTTGTACACTTCAAAAGTTCATCTTTACATTTACGATAGATAAAAATTTAAAACAAAATAAAACTATTTCATCAATTTATTAGTACCTACAATTAAAGCTAGAATTATTTGTAAATTGAGAGGAAGGTGGAAACATGAACCCATCGTCAAAATGGGTAAGGAATGACCAAATGTATATAATAAACGTTACTTGGGTACTAATATAATTTTTTGTATAATAAAGAGGAACGGATAACCATTTTGCATAATAAACAATACTTGGGTTATATTGTGTGAAAAAAATTTGACTCAATAAACAATTTGTTTAACTTTTCCATCTAAGAAATACTTCTCATTTCCAGTAATATGGGTTGTGTAATAAATGAGTAATTTATCGATTCCATCCAAAAGTTATTTGGACTGAAATATGCAGCTAAAAAGTGGATCAAAACTTAATTCGTTCAATTCTTAAAAGGGATGATTAAGCTAAATGATCCTTCGGCAATAATCCTTTTTCAAAATAGCTCAATTATCATTTGACTTTTCAATTGCAAGTGAAGTACATTTCGCACTTTCTTGTTCGTCTTCTTTGATTTTCTTCTTCCCGTCGTTAATGTATTCTTTAATTCTTCTTTCTTAATCTTCCTTATTTCTTCGTTGTTTTTCTCCTCCTTCTTCTTACATGTTCAAATTAAACCTCAAATTTTAGAATCGACATGCAGTAAAAGTGAATCATTTTGCGTGAATAATAGATCAAAAGACTCGAAATATTTAGAGGAGCTCATATCTAAATTTTAATTTGGGATTGTTTAGAGAGATTTGACTTGGTTGGGATTTGGAAAAAAATCAATTTGCAATTTATACTTTATTGTATCTACAATGTATATAGATATATATACATCTCTGATATATAGTTATATACATCATCTATACGCAAGTACACTGTAATGACCCGAAAGGTCATTTTGGTAATTTTTCGTGGAAATGACTATTTTGCTCTTTCGGTAGTTGTCTCGAGTCCCATGTTTTGTGGTTGTAAAGTTGGTTTGAGGAAAAATTGATAAAAAGTTGAGTTTTTGAGAAGTTAAGTTTTTATGAGTTAAAGTTGGTTAAAAAGTGCTTTTTCGAGTCATTTGGAGTTTCGTGACTCGGATCGGATTTCCGTCGATTCCGGCAGTTTTAGAATGTCGAAACAGGTCTGTGTGAAGTTACGGAGTTGAATTTGGAGTTGAAACGAAGAATTGAGGTCCTAAGTTGCTAAAGTTGTGAAATTTCGATAAAGAGTTGACTTTGGTCAACATATGAGGTTCCGAGGCTCAGATTGAAATTCCGAGAGTACCGTTGGTTTCGGGAGGCGATTCTAAGTCTAGAATGAGTCTTGGTTGAATTTTTAGACGCTCCGTTTGAGTTTCGAATTTTTTGGCGTTAAACTAGTTTCTTGGCATCTTATTGAATTTCGGGTCAAGGAGTCCTCGAATTCAAATTCCGACGATTCCATTGAGTCCGGAACGTCGAATTTAGTGGGGGTACATATTTAGTTTGTGTGCACGAGATTCCGAACGAATCCCGAGGGTCAAACGGGGACTTAAACTTTGGTGTTATATGTTGTTTCAGCTGCTGTGGTTTTTTTAAGCTGCAACAGCAGTTTTTTTGTCTCTTTTTAAAGCCAAAACCAGTAGGGTTTTTTTGTCTTTTTTTAAAGCCAAAACCAGTAGCCATTCTCCCCCAACTTGAAAAATACCCATTTCTCCATTTTTAGACTTTGAGAGCTCGAAAATAGGTGATTTCAAGTGGGTTTTCGCAAGGAATTCATTGGATTGTGGTGATTTGGAGCGTGCTCGGAAGGGTAAAACTCAAATTTGAGTTACTAGTTGAAGTGTTTTGAGGCAAGTGACTTCTAAACTTTGTTAAACTCTTAGACTACACATGACTACTTTCCTAATTGTGTTGGGGAGTAATGGGGATTGAGGATGAGTTTTATTTGTTGATTGAAATTGTTGTAATTGAAAGATGGGGAATAAAACGAGCTAAATGTGTTATATGTGACTTGAATTTGTTGAATAAGTCATGTGATAACTCATATTGAGGGGATAGAAGAGCATGAGTAGGCTATGATTGATACAGACATTGATGTTGAGACAGATGATGTGTAATACTATGATGTGGTCGTGATATGGTTGTGATTGAGACAGATGACGTGTAATACTATGATGTGATCGTAATATGATTGTGATTGATGACATGTGCATATTCATTATTCATCCCATGTGTGAACTATCTGTTGCATGAGTTCTGAGACACTGATATGAGGATGGATGGATATGAGACACAATTGAGACTAGCTCCGGCTAGAGATATATGAGATGGACTAGCTCCGGCTAGCGATTTGGATGCCGATGGGATCTGGTTCCGGCGGTGATACATGGTCCATGTGTGGCCCCCATGGGTTATGATTTGAGTATTCAGCGCGGTCTGAATTACGTCAACAGATGTGTATCTTAGGACAGACATGCATCACGACTACATGACATCATTATTGCATTTGCATCGCATTTGACTTCATCTTTGTCTGTGGTGTGTGGATTTTACCTACTTGCTCCTCTTCATGTGATATATGATCTATTTGCTCTTATATGAGGATATGAGGTTGATGTTGAGATACTGTTGGATATATCTGTTGATTATGAATTGTGTAGTATAGGTTGTTGGTTCGCTGTTAGAATGAAGTTTCGGTGGTTCGGTTGGGATTGAAAGGAGTTGTTTGTAGCTGCTAGTTTAGCTTAGTTTAGTGTTACTTGCGAGTACCTGTTGCTTTTGGTACTCACCCTTGCTTCTACACAGTTGTGTAAATTGACAGCTCTATCAGATCCGGCTTATTACTCATCTTCAGATTAGAGCTTCCAGACTTACTTGAGAGGTAGCGGTTCATTCCAGACGTGCCCTCAAGTTATCTATATTTACTGTTCTGTTCTATTCTAGAACTTTACTATGAGACTTGTATATTTTATTCAGATTCTGTATTAGAGGTTTGTACATGTGACAACCAATTCTGGGGTTATGTTGAGTTTATTTAAAGACTTCCGCTTATCTTTCTATCTTATTCTTGTTTATAAATTCTGTATCGTCGGGTTTTTGGGTGTTAGGCTGACGTGTCCGGTGGGGTTTGGGCACGTGCCATCACATCTGGTTTTGGGGTGTGACAAAAATGGTATCGGAGCCCAGGTTCGAAGGTCTCACATGTACAAACCAAGTCTTACACTATTAAACTATTTATAGAATATGAATTAATTATATAAACATAACAATAATTACATATACATATGCCCATTTTGTTGAGAACAATTTTTATTGCTGGTACATTTAGCGCTAATTTTGGCCTATTTTTATAGAGTAAATTTTAGGTTTAGCAAACATAAAAATCATATTTGTATGTTATAGCTATAGTTTGCATAATTGCGCTCCATAACAAATTTTATGTTTGCTATGACTATTAATATGTATATTTCGGTATACTTATACATAAAAATCAATTGTATAAGTATATAGTTGGAATCTGTATACAAATAAGAAACTGACTTGGTTGTAAGTTGTATAAGTATATGTTTGTTGTGATTTTCAGTCGTCTATGTATATGTGTATTATATGTATTTAAATATAGATATGTATATGTATATGTAACTGTATTTTTGTATACAGCTGTAAGTTGTAGCTTTATACAAACACAAATTATACATTGTAATTTATATAATTTATGTTTGTATAAAGCGAGAAAGACAAAGAGAATTGGTAGGAGAAGATCTGTATTTGTATAATTATAAGTGTATATGATGAAAATATATATACTTATATTTGTATATACAGTTTTCTCTTGCTTTATACAAACACAAACACAGTTTATACATTTGTGTTTGTATAAAGTGAGAGAGGCGAGCGAGATTTCTGGGGAGAGAGGCGAATGACAAAGTATTTGCTACGGATTAGAATTAATTGAAACTGTGGTTATAACATTTAATTTGAATTAATAGTTTACTTTTTTATATAAAAATTTTTCCCATTTTTATATAATAATGAGTAAATAAAAACTTGTACTTATTTATTTCAAAAAAATTCAGGCCTGTTAAGCCCCAACTTCTTCAGGCCCAACTCTTTTGCTGTTTATATGTTTTTTCATTTGGTATTGGGGTTTGAGCCCAAAATTATTGATGCTGACTGCAGAATACGTAGAATTCAAATTTTATGTTAGGTACTAATTAGGTTGAATATGCAAGAGTAGGGTTAAGTCTACAAGACTCGTTCATGCATAAACAGAGAACAAAAGAGTTTTAAACTCAGAAAGTAGACTGAATTAAAGCACTTTGAAATTCAACTCATACATAAACATATATATTAGTGATTTCAATAAATTGTTTTAGCTAAATCTTTTTGTGTTCAATCAATTTATTGTTCCAACACACTACATCAAACATGATCATTAGCGACAATTAATTAACGGCAATAGCTTAATTACCGTTAAATATGTATTTTTAGCGTCAATTAACACTTTTTGTATATGTCTCTAAAGCCTTTAGTGACTTTGGTTCTAATGAAATTTAACTAATGCCAGTAAAAACTTTAGCACTCTTTATTAATGTATATTTATTACCGCTAAAAGTTATTTTTGCTATAGTGAAATAAGCTATGCTTGAGAAACTTACGAAGGAATGTGAATGTAACGAGGCATATTTTGCGGAATTAAACTAGAATCAAGAGGAGCGCTCTTTTAAGTGTAACATATGTTACTTGAATTTTTCAAAAATATTGATGCACTTGCTTTATTATCCGTGATATTCGGCCAACTTTTTCACATAACCCAACGTGTCCTCCTTCAAATCTTCATACTTGAAGAAGAACACTCTCAGGTTCATAATCAAATTATCAACTTTTATCACCGACAGTTGTTGGCTGAATAGGATCATTGCACTATTAATTAAAAGTCTCGAGTTTGAGTTTGAGTTGACAACACTATTCATGGTCTAACAAATTTAAATGAATGCATAAAAACATGTACATTAGTCATAATAAACTAAACTGAGTAAAAGATTCTGTCTGAACAGAATAACAAAGGAAGGAGATGATCCATTTTTTCGGTTTATAACCAGCTCAAACATAGTCATCTTTCCATTACGTTTTTTCGCACTTCTGAATGCAAAATCAGTTATATTTTTTAAAAATAATTTGAGAATGTTAAAATTGAAATGATTAGGTGTCATACGGAAGCTAACAAAGCAAATTTCAAAACACCATGAATAAGAAGACACATAAGAAATATACCAAAAGATACAAATTTAGTGTGATTTGATCAACCGACCTACATATACATAAGAGATGAGTTATCCACTATCACTATAACAAAAACAACCTTTAGCGGCAATAAATACACATATTACTCCCTCCGTCCACAATTATTTGTCAAGGTAAGGTCATGCACACCCCTCAAGGAAAATTTAATAGAAGGTGTAATTTGACTAATATAACCCTATCAGTGGCGGATGTAGAGTGTGTCCGGGGGGGTCAAAATTACACTATATATAAGATCATTTTTTTTGTGTACGTGTATATATTTAAAATTGAACCCCCTGAGCATATGTCAAAGGAGTAGCTCATTGGTTTATGGGGTTCAGGATTTCGCCTATAAGTGAGCTTTGGGTCACATGTTCGATTCCAGGCAACAACATTTTTTTTTATTTGAACCCCCTGGATAGAATTCCTGCCTCCGCCACTGAACCCTATTATACCAAGAATACCAAAAGTCTACATAACTTTTCAATTGAACTACACTATCATTAAGGGCAGAATTGGAAACAGGTGATTAATTGTTTCTTGATTGTTTAAATTGACAATTAATCTTGGACATCTATTTTTAGTATACCTGCCAAATAATTGTGGACGGAGGGAGTAACAAATAGTGATAAAGCCTTTACCGACATTAGTTAAATGTCATTGGATCCAGTGTTGTTATAGGTTTTACGGACATTTACAAAGAGTGCTAATTAAATGCCGCTAAAAATGCATTTTTAGTGGCAATTAAGCTATTGCCGTTAATTAATTGTCGCTAAAGATCATTTTGATGTAGTGTATATACATTTGAGAGTACAAATATAGAGAGGAATACTTCACCCAATTCATCCGAAATATAAAGAGGTTCACACAAGTGATAACCCCTGAATATTCTCCCCCTACGTAGAACTACATTATGAATGTTACCGGAAGGAATGAAACTCATAAACATTTTTCTATGGAAAAAAACTAGTCATATATGGAGACTTTACATTTTCATAAAATCCAATTATGATAGAAAATCAGGGCAAAATACCCAAACAGAGAATAGTGGCAAACATGAGGGAAATAACCCAAGTCTTCTTTTGCTTGGCCTCAAACATACAAGAGTTCTTTCTTCTTCTTAATTTTTTTCCAATTCTTTCAAAAGAAAAACACTCCTTAACTTATATTTATATGATATTATCTAGAACTTCTTTATTCCTTAAAAATTTAAAAGCACCTACGAGTCTTCTAGGTAGGAGTGGAAAAATCAAATTTAACTCGTCTAAGCCAGTCAAATTTGGGTTGGTTTGAGTTGGATTGGGTCTTAACCCATTATATAACACGTTACCTAATCCATTTTGACTCAACTCATTTTGACCTAATTAAATTTAAATTGGATTAGATCTTGACCTAATTATTGTCTTAAATCATTATGACCCACCTCAATTTATCCTAACCCGCTCAATTATCATCCCTACTTCTATGATACCACATAATATATCATATAATGTAAGAGTATCATAAAGGATCGGTACATTTTTTTCAACAAAGAAAAAAATAAAAATACAACTCAATCACGTGTGATACTTACATTATGTCACATATCATATACTAACACATAAATTCATTCATTCGAAAGAAAAACAGATAGAAGTGAGTTTCAAATTTTAATTTTTACATCATTTTAGCATAAGTATCTACTATATTTTTTTTAGGAAAAAGGCATAAATTCTCCTTTGAATTTGTATCGAAAAGTCAGTTACACGCTTAAACTAATATGACGACTTATTACACACTTTTATTATTTAAAAATGAATTTTTTACCACCTAAAACTGACGTGACAAATTTATTTATTTAAAAAAAAAAAAAGCGCGTTTGACAGTAAATCAAATAAAAAAAATAATTTAAATCCTCTTTATACTACCACCCTACCCCCCACCCCACGCCTCTTCTTTTTCTTCACGGTCAATCGTCTTCTTTTTCTTTTTCTTTATTTTTTTTCATCACCCCACTATACCTCCACCAAAATCCTCTCCCCCCACCCTCATCATATTCTATTTTGATACTTATTCGATTTCATCATTTTCATTATATTTGATTTTTCTCTTCGGCTTTAATTTGTTGGTGGTTGATAAAATTGATGATTAAGTTTAAAAAATAAAATATAATGATGGATTTGTTGGTGAGGGGTGACAAAGAAGCGAGAATTGAAGGTGGTGGAGAAGAAAAAATCGATATTCACAATGGTGGTAGTGATATTTGGTGGTGAGTTTGTACCTTTTGTTGGTGATGATCTAATTTTGGTGATGAGTTTGTTTATGGGTATCAAATTTTGTGGTGGATCTTTATAAATTTTGTGGGAATAATGATGGTAGTATGATTTTGATGATGGATTTGATTGTAGGTGGTGAAATATATAGATTTTGTATTAATATGACAGTAGTGATTTCATGGTGATGTTCATTGAAGAAGAAACAATTGAATGAGATAGGGAATTTTAGTCAAAATTTGACATGACATCTGATATGACAGTGACATGGGATTGATGTGGCGCAAATGTGATACACCTCCCATTGTGAGAGTGGTGCCACACGTCCCGGGAGTAACTGACTTTTCGGGATAAGTTCGAAAGTAAATTTATGTCTTTTCCCTTTTTTTAATTTAAAAAATGAATAAGATTTTTTTTTAATAAAAAAACAGAAAAATAAAAGAAATAAAACACATGCATGTGAGGTAAATCACATAAATATGCTATATTAAAGAAATATTTTTTATCTATGACAATATAATTTTCTAACTAAATATAACAATTTTTTGGAATTAAGAAATTGTACAGTTGCTTGCCTCTTTCTCTTCCCTTTTTCATCTTCCTTCGCTTTTTTTTATTCTTCTTCTTCTTTGTCTCTTTTTCTATCATTATTATCTTCCTCCTCTTTTTTTATTTTTTTAATATTCTTCTTCTTCTTTGAAATATTCATATAAATAACTATCTTCAAGCAGAAATTTCAAATATGTAAAATTATAGCAACAAGAGTTCACCATTAATGGTCATTATAAAGTTTCAAATTTTGAATTCATTATTTGAATTTTACGAATTTGTGATTAGCTTGGATAGATTGTTCCTACAAATAATTGAAAATGTCGTTTGAAATTTATATCTCAATTTTAAGACGGTTTGGTTAAGTTTATAATTGATTTTAGGAGAAATATTAGATTGAAACTCGAAAAAGGTGAAGTTTATGGAACTGTATGACAATTGTATTAAAGTTGTATTAGATATGTTTCATAATTGTATTAAAATCATGAACAATACATTTATAATACATATTACAAATTTCACTCTTGTTTAGTGGTATCAACCAAAATAATTTAAGTAACACACTCGTAATACATTTATAATATAGGAACAATACATTTGTAATACATATTGCAAACACCGCCTTTTTTCTTAGTGATACAAATCAAAATAATTTATAAAATATATGTAATACATGTTTTATTCATGAATAGTACATTTATAATACATATTGCACACTTCACTCCTTTCTTAGTGATACCAACAAGAATAATTTAGGTAACACACTAATAATACCTTTATAAGACACCCACATTACATTTTAATACATATTGCAACCGTCACTCATTTTCTTAGTGATAAATTAAAATAATTTATAAGACACATATAATATAAGTTTTATTCATAAGCAATCCATTAATAATACATATTGCAACCATCACTTATTTTCTTAGTGATACAAATCAAATAATTTATAAGACACATATATCTTGTTTTTCATTAGTAATGTTTTTTTTTTATTCTTAATTTTCTTTTCTAATTCAACTTTAATATTGTGTAATACACTTTTAATGCAAATTTAATTCATTTTGTAGTTTATTATTTGTTACTATTAGATTACTTGTTTAATTCATTATTGATATAAGTTTAATTCACTCTATAGATCAGTGTCTGGTGTTTCATTAGTTACATTTTTTACCCATGCTTAATTCTCTCTTCTAATTCAGCTTTAATATTTGTGTAATACACTTTTAATACAAATTAATTCATTTTACAGTTTATAGGTTTATTTGTTATGATTAAATTACTTGTTTAATTCATTATTGATACAAGTTTATTCAGTTTACAAATTTCAGAATGCTCTTTCGTTTGCTACATTTTGCATGCGTGTTTAATTCACTTCTAATTCAACTTTAATATGTGTGTAATACATTTTTAATTCAAGTTTAATTCATTTGGCAGTTTATTATGTTTCTTCATTTGTTACGATTAGATTACTTTCTGCTCTTTCGTTTGCGCTTAGTTTGGATAGGTTGTTCCTACGAATAATTGAAAATATCGTTTGAAGTTTATATCTCAATTTTCAAAGAGGGGTTTGGTTAAGTTTAGAATTGATTTTAGGAGAAATATTAGATTGAAGCTCGAAAAGGATGAAGTTTACGAAACTATATCGCGTTTGTATTAAAGTTGTATTAGATATGTTTCATAATTGTATTAAAATTGTATTAAAATCATGAATAATACATCATACATTTATATTACATATTGCAAACTTCACTCCCTTTTTAATGATATCAACTAAAGTAATTTAGGTAACACACTTATAATACATGCATAATACATTTTAATACATATTGCAAACACCACTCACGTTCTTAGTGATACAAACCAAAAATAATTTATAAGACACATAATAATATATGTTTTGTTCATGAATAATATAAGTTTAATTCAGTTTATAGATCATTGTCTTGTCTTTCATTAGTTACGTTTTTCATTCATTCTTGATTCTCTCTTCTAATTCAACTTTAATATTGTGTAATACAATTTTAATGCAAATTTATTTTGCAGTTTTTGGTTGATTTGTTACTATTAGATTACTTGTTTAATTCATTATTGATACAAGTTTAATTCACTCTACATACTGTTGTCTGGTCTTTCATTAGTTACGTTTTCCATGCATGCTTAATTCTCTTTTCTAATTCAACTTTAATACTAGTGTAATACACTTTTAATACAAGTTAAATTCATTTTGCATTTTATTGGTTGATTTGTTACAATTTGATTACTTGTTTAATTCATTATTGATACAAGTTTTATTCAGTTTACAGATCATAGAATGCTCTTTCGTATTTTGCATTCATGTTTAATTCTCATCTAATTCAACTTTAATATGTGTGTAATACATTTTTAATTCAAGTTTAATTCATTTTGCAGTTTATTATATCTCTTCATTTGTTACGATTAGATTACTTGTCCAATTAATTATTGATACAAATTTTATTCCGTCTACGAATTATTGACTACTATACGAAAGAAAGTAGAGAGAGAAAGAAAGGGAGAAAGAACAATAGAAAGAGAGGGAGAAAGAGCAGCATAAGAAAGAAATGAGAAAGAATAATGTACAGAAAGAAAGAAATGGAGAAAGAATAAAGTACAGAAAGAAAGAAAGAAAGAAAGAAAGAAATGGAGAAAGAATAACAAAAAGAAAGAACGAAAGGGATAAAGAGCAAGAAAGAGAGACAAATATGAAAAGGCTAGAGACAAAAAAAAAAAAGCCGAGAAAGAAAGATAAATATAATAAAATACATAATATTGTTAGATATTGCTATAAATGGTAATAATTAAAGAGTATATTTAAAATAAGTAATTATTTTTTAAAAGGGATCCACTCAAGTAATTAATCCAAAAAAGAGAGTGGTCCAAACTAAAGGTTAAATTAAGCACTTTTTAATTTTTTTTCAAGTTATACATTAAAGTAGTCATGTGAATCCTTGCAGGCTTGGATGTGAAAAAAAAAGAGTCTGGTCCAAACTAAAGGTTAAATTAAGCACTTCTTAATTTTTTTTCAAGCTATACATTAAAGTGGTCATGTGAATCCTTGCAGGCTTGCATGTGAAAAAAAAGAGTCTGGTCCAAACTAAAGGTTAAATTAAGCACTTCTTAATTTTTTTTCAAGTTATACAGTAAAGTGGTTGGATTTATTTTTATTTTTTGAAAACGTAAAGTAAAATCCCATTTCTGAGATAGAATCCTGCTTATCAGCAAACTGAATCTTTGATTTAAAATCATAATTTTCCATCAAATTTTAATGAAAGATATTCTTACTCCTTTGTATAGTGTTTATTTTGTCATTAACATTTTTATTCTCCTATATTATGTATTACACCGATATTACATATGATTTATTTTATTATTTTACTTATTGTTTAAATAATACTATTACCTTGTCATTAGATGAATAAAGATTTTTGTTTTATTGTTCCTATTATCAATATGACTGATTTGAATAAATTGTTTAAGTTAAATTTTCCTGTGTTCAATTAATTTGAGAAACTTATGATGGATGCGAATGTGATGAGTCATATCTTGCGGAATTAAATTAGAAGCAAGGGACCGTTCTTCTGAGTGAAACTTATATTTTTTAAATTCTTTTAAAAATATTGATGTATGTGCATTATATTCTCAAAATAAATATATTTTTGGTTGTATCCACACATAGTTATTAATATTTTTGGTAGTATTTGAATAATATAAAGTTTAACTCAAGACAGATAAAGAAGCGACAATATTAAATTCAAACGTTGAAAAAACACTCAAAATAATGACAAGGTACATAAGCACTTATTAGGGAAAAAAAGCCAAAAACTGCATCAAACGATAGATGAAATGTGCTTCTTCCATATTATTTGGTGTACGTTAACGGCCTTTTAATTGCATGCTGATGAAGAAGGGAATGTCAAGCCCGAGGATTGAAATTTGTCGTGGGTTATGTCATCAATTAATTTTGCCATATCATCCGTCAAATAGTTTTTCCAATCACCAACTTCTCCTTTACGATAAAATACACTATTACTAATTTGTAGAGTTCTTTCTGATAGAAGCATCCCACTCTTATTCACCTCTAAATTACTCAAATTTTCAAAATTACAACGTGCCACAATTTCTTGAGGCACACCACGCTCTTGTTCCTCCTTAGAGAAGGGTTTGTCCATGAATTCGGCCAACTTTTTCACATAACCCAACGTGTCCTCCTTCAAATCTTCATACTTGAAGAAGAACACTCTATCGGGTTTCTCAACACTTGCTTTCCAATATCCCAACACGTGATCCCAGTAAGGTCCAAATACAGATTTTCCTTGGCAAAACCACTTCAATGCTTGATCGAGTGTAATTAGGGGTACCTCAAGATTTTTAGCTTCGATCTTATGTGTGAAATGCCACGAAGAAACAAATGCATCTTTTGGTTCTCTATATATGTAAATAATCTTGCAATTATTAAGTGATATAGATTTGGGTAAGATGGTGTAAGGAAGATGTGTGGCTAATAATGACAACCCTACTCTATCTACAAATTTAGGTTTGTTGAGAAAATCATGTTCCAAATAGGGTATGCATGCATGGACTCCCTTATTGACTAAAGGGCTATTTGTAAAATCGTCATGAAAATCATGTCTAGTGATGATGGAAAAAGTTAAGGCTTTAAGCCAAGTAGTACCTGATTTTGGAGCAGTACATAGGAAAATATCAGAGGGTTGAGGATTGAAGTTTTGTTGCATACATAAAGCTGCTTCTAAGAAGCTTGAATAGTACCAAAAGCCTTCATATTGGTATAACTTATAAATAGGATGATAAGGCATTCGATTCGGAAGAGTTGATATCATCTCTTTGTATTTTTGTCGCATTTCATTGAAATTTTCTGATCCATAATTCCCACATAAGCGGCTAACTTTGGAAGAGGAACTCATTTTTTGGAGACTCATAAAAAATACGAGATAACTTGTCTATTGATATATATATAATAGAGGAGTGAGAAAAAAATTGTTGCATATTGCAAGTAAGTTCTTTATTCATTCAAGGAAATTACATAAATGTCCTTGGGCATAACGCTCCAACAGAACTTTCTTTATATCAAAACGTTAGATATAGTTTTATGAAAGGGATAAGAGATGGACCCTTTTTTTGTTTTAAAGAAAGACCGAAAAACGGAACAAACATTGAATCAAAGTACGTGATGAAAAATGATGTTTTTTAATTCGAGCTTGCATATTGACTGGTATTTGAGCCCATTTGGAAATACTGAAAAAAAAGGTAGCTTTCAAATTAAAAAATAAAAAGTCAAATTTAAAATAAAGGGTCAAAAATACATCTGAACGATAGGAAAAGGTTTAAAAATATCTTTCTATTCATATTTTTTGGTCTAAAAATATCCTTGCATTAACAACCCTCTCTTTATTTTATTTTTAAAAAAATATTTATCATCTGACATTTTCTTATTGTATGTAATACCCCCACCCCCCTCTACTAGATTTTTTTTTTTTTATATCTGCTATAGTTTTTTTTTAAAGTTTGTTTTGGGATTACTAAGAAGGATATTATTTTGACTTAAGATAAATTATGAGGAAAAAAATTAAAGGATATTTTAAAAAACTAGTAGTTTTTTGTATTTGTTGCAGTTTTTTTTTTTTTTTTTTGGAGAACTTTTAAGCAACTAGAAAAGGATTTTTTTTTAAACTCCCAAGATTATCAAGAATGGAACCTTGATAGAACCGCTCTGATACCACTTGATAATAATCAGGTTACCAGAATAAACTAGAAAATAATGCGGAAGCGAAATTATAAAGATTAAAGACAGAAAAGTGCAAGATAGGTGAAATTCAAGAATAAAATCCCCAATTTCAAAATAAAGTGCTAAGAACCCTAATTGATCTTAGTATTCAAAATTAGCGGATTAAGA
>NW_006238936.1:1078288-1088081 GCF_000226075.1 Solanum tuberosum | reverse complement strand
TTTTTTTTTTTTTTTTTGGAGAACACGAAGCAAGTATATTATTTCGAATGGGATCAACTATGGAGAAAAATCTAAAAAGAAGTTTTTTCAAAAAATGTAAAGTTACAATAAAACATATTTCGATAATTTTAAAAGATTGCTGCACATACTAATATTCCATTTAGACAAAAAAAAAATCAATCTTGTAAGAATCAATGTGATTTGTTAATACCGTATTGGCTTTCTTCAATTTTCATTTAATGAATTTTAAATAGTTTTCTTTATTTTTACCATAACATTAATTTACACCAAGTACAAAAAAAATTATATTTACTTTAAAGTTTTTTTAGATTTTTTATACAAGCCAAAATAATATATCTTTTTCATGATCGTAAAAACAATAAAAAGAAAAAGCTATAGCAAATACAAAAAAATACTAGTTATTTTTTAATTTAGTTTTAAAAAAATTCATAATTAATCAAGTAAAACAATCTCTTTCTTCGTGAAAATCCGCCTTTCTCCACCTCCACCTCCCACACACACAAAAAATCATAATTCAATTCCGTAAAGTCGTACGGATTCCTTAACGTCTTAGCTATTTAGTCATGTGATCAAAATCATAATTAGATCTCTCATTTGCTACTAGATTTCTCTAGACCTTACTGACTCCGATTACGTCCAAATCTGGACTAGATTGGGAAGTCTAAAGGTACTACGAAAAGTTTTCCAAACAAAAAACATTCCCATTGACTTCTCTATAACGATAAAAATGGATCGTTAGGCAAGTATATATCCCGTAGAATTAATCAAAATGTGCACAATAAACTTGTTTGGAAACTGAACCTACACAGAGAAATATGTAGGATGATTCCCACACGAAAAAGGGAGGACATAGGCCTTAATTACCTCCTATAGCAAAACACAGTGGAGCACCATAAGCTAGTGCTATGCTTAGCAATTGGTGAGATCTAAGTTAGAGACCTAACATACATCATATAGGATGATTCCCACGTGAAAAGGGAGGCTCATTCAATAAATCAAAATCAGTTTCTTAACGGCAATAAATATGAACATTAATATAGAGTGTTAAAATCTTACTAATATTAGTTAATTATCGTTGGATCTAATGAACAAGGCTATGATGGATTGGAGCCTTGATGTCTTGAGATACCATTACCTGGAAAGGTTCAATTTAATTATATTAAGGACATATTTAATCCAATATAATTACTAATTAATAGCAATTATGCAATACTTATAATAATTATAGTAATTTTTGTCATCAATTTAAGAAAACAAATAGCTAGATCTCATTCTATGCCACTTTTAAGCAACTTCAAATGTCATTTTTATATAACATATTGCACATGGAATCTTTCCTTGAGTAAGAAGATGTATGATCCTCTGAATTTGGTCAATAATTTGGCCTTGAGATTTAATGAGACCATTGATTATATATTAATATAAATGTTGTGTATTCAGTACCTGTCCTAAATATATTCAAATGCGCATACTTTCATGACGCCTATTAAATGTACATCTCTGTATCTTGCATAAATTTGAATATAATACTATTTCCTCCGTCTCATTTTATGTGGCATTGTTTGACTTGACATGATATTTAAGAAAAATGTAAATTTTTTAAAATATGTGATCAGAATAATCATTCGATATTTGAGTGGTTGTAAATTAGTAAAAGAAGAATTTTAAAATTAAATTATTTCTAATGATTGTAAGGACGAACTAAAAAAAAAATGGTACCGCATATAGATTCAAAAAATGCCACTACACAAGATCGTGTATATGAATTGTGATTGAAGAAAACAATTACTCCTAACAAGTGCGTATTTCATGCCTCTTTTAAGTTTTGAGGGTCTCAGATTTGCCAACAATTATTAGTGGATTGCCGCTTCGTCCCAAAATAATATATTTTTTTCATGATCCTAAAAAAATAAAAAGAAAAAGCTATAGCAAATACAAAAAATTACTAGTTTTTTTAAAAAATCATAATTAATCAAGTAAAACAATCTCTTTCTTCGTGAAAATCCGCCTTTCTCCACCTCCACCTCCCACACACACAAAAAAAAAAAACCTAGAGCAAATACAAAAAATTACTAGTTTTTTTAAAAAATCATAATTAATCAAGTAAAACAATCTCTTTCTTCGTGAAAATCCGCCTTTCTCCACCTTCACCTCCCACACACACAAAAAAAAAAAACCTAGAGCAAATACAAAAAAACTATTCTACTAGAGTTTTTTCTAAAAAAAAAATTTGAGGTCTTCAAGAAGTATATTACTTTAGTTCTGATAAATTATAGGAAAAAATCTAGGAGAGTTGGGAAATTTATTTCATCTAATAAGAAAATGATACATAATAAATATACTTTTAAAAATAAAATAAAGAAAGGGATGTTAGTTTCAAGGGTATAAATGAGTCAAAAATGTGAATGAAATAGTATTTTTAGACCAACGGGGACTGTTGACACCCAATTTTGACTGACCTATAACTCTTTCAGGAATGCTATTAAATTAAATACGTATTTTAAAAATATATTTTGGGTTTAAAATTTAATCTATTTTTGTGCAAAATTATATATTTTAGTATGCATAATTTTAAAAAAATTGTTGTAATTATTATTAAATTATTATATTCGAAACAATTACTTTATTTAAATGTTTTAGAATGTAGATGTGTTTAATTTATATGAAAATATTTTAATATATAGTATTTTATTAATCGAATAGCATTTTCTTGATCTTCCCTTAAATCATTTAAGGCTTAGCCTATTTAATCTCAATCTCTTTAATTCATAGCCTACTCTATTCAACTCTTATTCCCAATTTAGCCATTTCAATTCTAATCAATTCAAATCTTATTTAATTTATAGCCCATATGATCCAAGTTTTAAAGATCCCATCCCTTAATCTCCACCATTCTTTCCTCATTTAATCCATAAGATCAGATCTTACCCGTTCAAGCCCCTTAAATCAACGGTCCATATTTATCCAAGCATAACCTTCCTATTTCTAACCTAAAGGACCAAACCCCTAAAGATTGTTGATACTCTTCCTCTCCCTCTCTCTCTTTTCCTCTCTTCTGCTCCGATCGACGACACCAACAGCAGTTGCGGCCAGCAGCCAGCGTTGCCTTCTCTTTCTCTTTTTCTCTCCACCGGCGAAACCACAAGGGCAGTCGCCCCTTCTTCCGCCCTCTTCTCGCTGCTACAGCCCAGCGAACAGCGAGCAGACATCAGCAGCCGGCGAGAAGTACAGCTGCAAAGAGTTGATATCATCTCTTTATATTTTTTTCGCATTTCATTGAAATTTTCTGATCCATAATTTCCACATAAGCGGCCTACTTTGGAAGAGAAACTCATATTTTGGAGACTGCTAAAATGATGTTATAATGATAATAAAAATAGGAGACTTCTTCTTTATTTTATTTTATTGATATAAAAGAGGAGAAATTTGTCAGTGTATTGCAAGTAAGTCCTTTACTCATTAATAAAAAGTTATTTTTTTAATCAATTCTAAAAATAATTAGTATTACCAACATATTTTATTCCTATGGAATTGGTATGAGCGCATCATTCAATTTTAGTCAAATCATAGACTGTAGAGATTGTTTAATTGATTAGTTGGGTCATACTAAAAAAGTAAAAATTACTGGCAAGACATGTAAATGTATAAGTAGAGTAATACATTGCTATTTACGAAACCCGTGGATATATAGCTTACGCATGTATCTGAGAGAGGAGAGATATATTCGAGAGAGGGGTGATAGAGATGTGTCCGAGAGAGGATAGGAATATATTCTAGAGGGATTTTTGTAACTTTTTAAAATGATAGAAATTTTTTAAGATTATGATAAAATAAAATATCTATTTACGTAAATTTTCCAAACATTTTTCTTAGCAACTTTTTTGTTATATAATTTAATTTATAATTAATCAATATTTTATATTTTTATTAATCTAAACACAAATAGTTACTATTATATTTATATATTTAAAAAGAAAAGGACAAAAATTAGAAAGAGAAAACAAGCTCACACAACACATGCATGTGAATCCTTACAATGTCAATATACAGATGAAAAGAGAATGGGGTGCGGGGTAATTTTGTTGTACTGTGTGGGTGACCTGGTAATTTTACTTTTTCTAGTTCATAATACTTCTTCCATTCGCTTTACTTGTCAATTATTTTTAAATTAATTTTTCACTTTTACATTTTTGCATCTCCTTTTTAAAACTTTTTACAGTACTACATTTTATTTTTTAAAATTTGCTATTTCAGTATTATAAATACGAGAGACTAGCGAGAAAGAAGAGCGGTAAACTAGAATATTTCAATATTTTGTTTATGAATTATGATTTGCTCTTGCTCATTTTGTAAGATTATACATATTGAAGATATTTTGATAGTATTCATAACTTGTGAAAATTTCAAGAAATTTAAATTACAAATTCAAGAAAATCTTCACTTATCAATTATTTTATTTCATATCATAATTTCATATAGCATGTCCAAACAACTTGACCATTGATTCCTCATCGAGTGTAGCTATAGATACTTTACTACTTTCAGCTTCGATTTTTATACATAACATGAAAAAGTCTATTAAATAAAAAATAATGTATTAATATACAAAACTAATATCTACCTTATATATTTGTTAATATATGATACCAAACGATCCCATTTACGGAGATTATCAACTAGATATCTCAAACGCAATACTTTCAGTTTCAATTTATATGATATTTTCATTTTTCGAGAGTCAAAAAATTTAAGTTTGATCGGTAATTTGCAGGTGGATTCTTCAGGGTTTTTTTTTTAAAAAATTTATATATTTAGAAACTACGTAAAAAGTATTATAAGTCACAATAATTGATAATTCAAAATGATTAAAAAGATTTATAAAAAACTTAACGGTTAAAAACAAAGGGAAAAGAGTTTGATATACCTCTCAACTTTGCCATTTAGAACTGATATACCCCTCGTTATGAAAGTGGCTCATATATACCCCTATGTCGCGCTCCTTTTTTCGCAAAACGGACTTTCCTTTCGGATGCACGACCTAACAACTCTTTTGGGCTTTGGAGGATTGAAGAGTCGCCACCTAACGAATTAAGGCGCGTTAGGGCACCTATCTAACCTAGCTAAATTTAACTAAGGTCAACGAACCAGAGATCAGGGTAAGGGTTCAAATTACCTCGAGGGGAAGGTGTTAGGCATCCCTCGAGGTCCACAAATGTGGGTCCCGGCCGTATCTCATGCAATTTATTCACCTCTAAATTACTCAAACTTTCGAAGTCACAACGTGCCACAATTTCTTGAGGCACACCTTGCTCTTCTTCCTCCTTAGAGAAGGGTTTGTCCATGAAATCAGCCAACTTTTTCACATAACCCAATGTGTCTTTCTTCAAATCTTCGTACTTGAAGAAGCACACTCTCTCGGGTCTCTCAACACTTGCTTTTCAATATCCCAACACGTGATCAAGGTAAGGTCCACATCCAGATTTTCCTTGGCAAAACCACTTGACCATGGATTCCCCAACCAGTGTAGCTAGGGGTACTTTAGTACTTAATTTAGCTTCGATCTTTTGTGTGAAATGCCACCAAGAAAGAAATGTATCTTTGGGTTCTCTACATATGTAAATGATCTTGCAATTAGAGGAGCTCATTTTTTGGAGAGTGATAAAAAATAGGAGACAACTTGTCTATTGATATAGAGAGGAAAATTTTGGTAGCATATGGCAAGTAAGTCCTTTATTCGTTAATGCTTGAAAGATAAAATAAGCTTTTTTTTAATCAATTCTATAAGAATACTAATGTACGCCGAGTTTAGTTTGGTAGCATATATGGCTTTTGGACATGTGATTTCATCTCATGATTTCATATCATGACATGGAATTCATATTCTCCAAAAAGCATGATTTGAGAATTCCATCTCATGATTTAAAATTTTTTAAATATAAAAATTGATCCACAAGTTTATATTTTGTTAAAACAACCTCACATTTATATTTACTAACCATTTATTTCATATGTAAATAAAATTTATAATCACACATTACTTTTCAAAAATTGTTATTCTCACAAACATAAAATTTATTATTACCTTAAATTTGGTGAATATAAATGATAAAGTAGAAATTGATTTGGTGAATATAAATAAGAACAGAGAGAGTAATACTTTTATTTGGTTTTTCATAATAAAAAAACCTTCTCTTTCGGCTACATATGAAAATGTTTAAAGCAATTTAATATGAAAAAGGACAAAATAGGTGATGTATGTTTGATAATCACTACTTTTAATATGTTTGATTTTAGCACGAAATTAATGCATTGAAAATGCGTAATTGCACACAAGTGAAACAAGGTATGAACTATTATGATATTGACACACTAGTGAAAATTGTTATAGCTTGTACAATGTTACATAATTATTTGCGAGAATACCAAAGGAGTGATGAAATATTTATGGTCTATGAGAATGAAAATATAGATGCGAATGATATTGACCAACAAATGACTTAAAGTAACAATGTTGGTTTGTCTTCTCGGTCATATGATCAAGAAATGTAAGTTCAACGTGAGGAGATTGTCGGTACTATGTGGGAGGATTATATTAAAGACTAGTAAACTACAATTTATGTTCAATTTTTTTTTATTGAATTAAAGTTTGATCAATTAAAGTTAGATGAAACAATTACTTAAGTGGAGAACAAATAACTTTGTAATAATTTATTATGCGATTTTAAAATCTTTTGTTTATTTGGTAAGATTGAATAAACAATTGGGGTTATTTTAATAGTTTTACAACTTATGAGATTTTTATGTTTATGAGAAAATATACAACACAAAAATTCCATATCGCATGTCCAAACAAAACTTCAATTTCATCTCATGATTTCATATTATGATTTAATATCAGATATATTTTGTACTTCGTTTATTTTATTATTTGCTTTAAATTTTGTATACATCTTAAATTAATGATTAATATATTTTTTTAATCATAATATTCATATAAATTTTAGGTCTTTTAATTATTATTTTTAGAAGTAAATAATTAATATTAAAAGTAAAATATAAAAAATATTCTTTATATATGAAATGCGAGAAGTAAAAGTAAAAAAATATTTGTAATGTAGTAAATATAGTAAAAGTTAACCAAGAGAGTATTTGGCAGTTTTTAATATTTTTAAACGATATGATTGACCCTAAAATTTAAATTTAAAGCTCAAAGAAAACTTATAGTAGGAATATGGACATGAAAAGATAAAATAAATTATGTATGCCGCTCATTTCTTTCACTTCTATTTAAAATTATTCATTTAACTGTAAAATGAGTTATTTTTATTATCTTAAAAAATGGATTATCTGACCTATATTGACAGTGATACTGATACCTAGACGATATTTCAAATACGCACAAAGATATTTGTTAGAAGCTTTCATGTGTGTTTCTTCTTTGTCACATTACAGTTGGAAGCCAATACCCGAGGGATCTTCATGTTGGTATATATTTTATGTAAATTAATTAAATTGGATAATTTTATTAGTTGTAAAAAATTGAGGGTATAAATCATATTATAAAAGTATATTCAAATTCTAAAAGAAAATAGTAAAAAAGGTTTTTTAAAAAATAGTTTTAAACTATGCCAAATTGAATAAAATTGTTTTGATCAATAGTTTGGTCTAAAAATGTCATGCAGTTAATAATTTGATATTTTTGTTTAAAAATTCTTTCTTATCAATACTCTAATTTAATTTAAAAGATATCCCTATTTTTATTTTTAGTAAAAAATAAAGAGTCTGAACCCTATACGTCAACTTTTTTAATAAAAAATTACAAAGTGACAGTAAAAATGAAAAAGAGAATATTTATGATTATATATTTAATTGCAAAACAAATGGTAAAAAGAATTTTTTAAAAATAGAATTCATCCCTCACCAACCCTTTACAGTTGAAGTTGTCAAAAAGGGTCAGTCCAACTCCACCCAGCCCAAGCCTCGAGGGTCAAGAAATTTGATGGGTTAAGACAGGTCGGTCTTTTATTTGAAAGGACCTGAAAAATGTTCAACCCCACTCAACCCTAGAAGGGTCACAGGCTAGGGCGGGCTAGCCCTTCTTTTATTTTTTTCCTTTTAAAACTTAAATTCTATAACATCAAGAAAATGAGAAGATTTTTTCAAATCAAATATAGCAAATAATGGAGTTGTTTCAATAACACTAGCAAAAATCTAGTGTGATTAGTATGTATCTAGAATACTAGATACGCGAGTTACATGTATCTGGTGTGATGCATTCCAGATACGCGAGCGAGATAAGAGAGTGACGAGCGAGATGCGAGGGAGCGAGGACGCGTGATTCGTCTATGTATCCTAGATACATGTGAATCCACTTGGATAGAGTGTATTTTACCTAATTTTAAGTTCATGTATCTAGACGTACAAAAATCTAGTAAGATTCATAATATTACAACGTAGCGTGCATGAGGCTCTACTTTGGCAAGTGTTGATATTATCTCTTTGTTTTTTTAGCATTTCTTTGAAATTTTCTGATCCATAATTCCTAGATAAACGACTACCTTTGGAAGGAAAATTAGAGGAACTCATTTTTTGGACACTGCAAAAGTGATAATAGAGAGGAAAATTTCCTATGGAATTGGTATGAGTGCATCATTCAATTTTGGTCAATTTATAGACTTACTAGCGACGCCTTTTTGTATTTGCTTTTTGATCGTACGATTCCTTCCTGTATACCATTTAAGCAGCTAAATAATCTTTTTATAACGATAGTTTGACTTTTTATAAGCATAGCAATTGAATCCTTACAAAATTTAACAAATCTAATAACTAAAAAAAAAAATCAGAAAAAGAACCATTACAATGATTCTGTTAATTCCTTAATTTCCACCCATTTTATTTTCATGTTCCACAAATTGCTCAATCATTAATATAATGCTTCTTTCTCATCACCACAATACGCTGTATGGTAACCAAAAACAAACTTTTTACCTGCAGTAATCGCTTCAATGGCTGAAAATAATAATGTCTAAATTTTAATTCAACACAACGGAAGATAGAATTTTGATGAAAAAGTGTTTTGAAACAAAAAAATGTTATTAAATCAAGTTTATAATATCTGTTTCGAGTTTGGTTGTTTTAAAGATTTTGTTTTGCAATAATTGCAGTAATTTATCTAAAAATTCTGAAATAATGATTTAAACTGAATCGTTTTTTGGTGTAACATTTTTTTTTTTTTGCATTTGTATGTTGGTATAGAATGCTGGCATATTGGTTTGGTTAGGCAGTATGTTATTATGGATAGGTAGCAATCAACATTATCATTACATCAAATTGTATATAATTTATTGATACGAAAAATTGCTACTAACATTGGTGATTTGATAGTTATTATTAAATTTGACGATACTTAGCTTAAAATTTGGTACAAACAATTGATTTGATTATAATGTTATACATTGTAGTGTTTATATATATATATATATACTAGGCATCGGAGCCTGTGCTAGCACGGGCCAATATGTATCATTTTTTGTTTCAATTTATGTGACAAAGACAAAATTAAAGAGTTAATCAAACTTTAATATTATTTTAAAATAGTTTAAATTTTTAATTATTGTTAACTATGGTAAAAAAATTTATGTCTTTTAACATTCTAAATTGCTATTTATTGTTTTATGATTTGTAATATCTTTTACGCAATTTTGAAATAATAAAGGTTATTTCTTCTTTCTCAATTTATGTGGTACTAATAAAATTTAGAGATTCAATCAAT
>NW_006238936.1:1075750-1077687 GCF_000226075.1 Solanum tuberosum | reverse complement strand
AAAGCATCCTTGAATACATCAATAATGGGTCCCACTTTTTGTTTAAAAAAATATGCATACTGGGAGGATATTTTTGTCCAAAGTGGAAATATTGTGTAAAAAATGTGTATTTATTGTGATTTTAAATGTTTTGTGGGGTAATAGGACACTCGCAAAGTTAAGGTGTCTTTTTGAAAATCTGGGACAACTTCAAGTATCACTTAATCTTTTTTCTGAAAATCTAATTTACTTTCGTAAATTATGTGTCATATCAAAATCAGATTAACAAATTCAAAAGAAATGAGTAATAAATAGCTCATACAATGACATATTTATTATTTAACTAAATAATAAATATGTAACTAAAAATCTTGTCAGCTTTTGGTTGAAAGCTAACAAGATAGTTACAATTAACTAAAAATCTTGTTAGCTTTTGATTGAAAGCTAATATATATATATATTAAAAAACATCTTTACCAACCATTATCCACCAATTTTAAAATATATTGTTGATTATAATTTGGTGTTTGGTAATTCATTATGATAACAAGTAAACTGGACACCAGCACTAAATCATACTTCACACCATTTTATCTACAAATTTAGTTCTTAATATAAAAAGTTAGCAGTTTTAAGCGTAATGTTCTATTATAGGTATCAAGTTTTTACAAAATATATAATTTAAATAACGTTGAAAGTTAGAATATTGGTATGGAGTAATTTTTCCTTTTTAAATGTATCGTAGGATGGTATATCAATTTCAAGATTAAAAGAATTATTTATAATGTAAACACCAACTACAATAGCTTAATTAAAAATATTGATTCATATTTAGGTGTTGACACAACAATATTTAAGTTAAAGATAAAATACGTTGCAAGTGATTGATGTATGTCGATGATCATCAATAATGATATAGGGTACAACTTTATTTAGATCAGAAAAAAATTAATTTAAATTTCTTTTCTTAAATTTTCATATATGAAGAGGAGGATAAAGTTGGTAGATGAAAAAATGAAAAGGATATGCTTTAATTGAGATTCATCAATGATAAAAAAAAAACTCATAACTTTACATTTCTTTGGCGATCAAAACGGTTCTTTTTCCCTTTCTTTTAAAGTTAAAAAATAGAGAAAATATGACGGGATAGTATTTCTGCGTTTTCCTTTCACTTGATTTTGCAAAAGCTTATAACTTGAGTGCTCTTCTTCCCTTATCTAATATTGAATTATTCCAGCAGAGGATTGTAATGGAGAAGTAATATGTAATTATTGACCATAGTTTAAATGGTTGGTTTGAGCAAAAATAAATCAGAACCATCTATTGATTTGAGGGACACGTGTAGTAAAATTAACACCCCACTTGACGGATGGGCCACTGGAGTGGAGCCGAATTCCAAAATGTTCAAACAATTGTTGTTATGGTAGTGGTAATAGTATTATATGTTTGGGTTTTAAATTGGTCTGCAGAATTTTAATAGTGGTAACTATTAATTGGTATCTACATTTGTATACATTTATAATTGGGAAAAGGGTAAAAAAAATACCCCTCAACTTTCATTTATTAGTTGACTTTACCCTTACCATTAAAATCAAGTTATTTATAACCTCACCATTTACAAACTTGTCACATGTACCTTCAATTAGATGGAAAATCCCAAATCAATGAAAATAACCCAGCTTTTAAAATCCGAATCCGACCCACTAAATCAAATAAAATTTTACCAAATTAAATCCTCAAATTCATCTGTTGACACCCAATTTTGGACATCCACAATATAGATTAATCATCGAGTTTCTTCAATTTTAAACGATTTAAAATAATTAGTTTATAAATATATATATATATTTTAATTTTAATTTATGTGATATTATGGAATTTGAGAAGTTATTGAAATTTTTATATGATTTTAAAAATATTTTAAATTTTTAGCTATTGTGATTTGTAGTACTTTTTTT
>NW_006238936.1:1068187-1073978 GCF_000226075.1 Solanum tuberosum | reverse complement strand
GAAAAAATAATATCATATAAAATTAAATGAAAAGGATAATAAAATCAACTTTTACCATGATAAGGTTGAAAAATATTATTTAAGTGGAAGGACGTGGGGGCCACTTGTATATTTTATATAGTAAGTATTGGACATTTGTAATGATTTAATTGGAACAATGGTAGTAAATCCTAGACTCTTCTAATATATAGTAATATATATAGTTTGCAAAAATTTTAAATAGTTTTGTCACTTTCATAATTTTTAGATAATATATATGTTTTACATAATTATGTATATAATTAGTATATTTTATGATTATTCGAAAATCATCTTAAAAAAAAAAAGATTTTTATATTTTAAATATTAGGGATGGTTATAATTTTGAATCAATGGGTTTTATGAAATTCAAAATACTTTCAAGTTATTTTTTTTTAAAAGTAATTCTATCATTTTTAATACTCCATAAATATGTATATTTTTGCAATCACGTTATTTTATAAATATTTGAAAAATCATCACAAAAGATTTTACATTTTAGTTAAATATTTTATTAATTTACTTTAAGTTATAGTTATAATTTTGAGTTAATTAGTTTTGTAATTGAATTAATTAGTTTATAATTA
Source organism: Solanum tuberosum (assembly GCF_000226075.1). Classification (NCBI taxonomy): domain Eukaryota; kingdom Viridiplantae; phylum Streptophyta; class Magnoliopsida; order Solanales; family Solanaceae; genus Solanum; species Solanum tuberosum. The sequence goes on along the minus strand of NW_006238936.1, from coordinate 1,073,373 downwards.
AGTTAATTTATTTTTATTTTTACTTCGTTAAGATTGAGAAGCTCATTAATTAATTTATGTTAACTCATCTTGTTTAAATTTTAGCCAAATTCGCCGATTAAATTCAATTTGGTTACAATTTAAGTTCATTTGGCATTTATGTAATTGCAATACTAGCCACTTTCTCACCTTATTCTTAATTCATTGTTGAGATCAGAAATTGGGCCATTTACTTGCCATATTTCAGAAGCCCACTTCAATGTTCTAAGCCCATTTTTTCAATTCCCAACCAATTCCCAACTCATCAAATAAATACCCAATTCAATTCCATTTTCAGCTTTCTAATAAGCCCAACCATACCCATAAACCCAAGCCCACAATAATACAATAACAACAATAATCCATACAATACGTACAGAAATACCTACCCCACTTTGCTTTGTTCTTCTTCTTTACGCGCAAACGCAGAAACCCAGAAACTCGGCCAGCGACCCCACCCCATACTTGCCTTCGTCTTCTTCACGCTAAATCAACCCGGAAATTGCGTCTCTTACCTTGCCAGAACCCATACCCTGCATACCCATCACCCTCACGTCCCCTTTCCCCCATTTTAAGGGATTTTTTCAAAGTTTTTTACTGTTGTCTTGAAAAGGGGCAGATTGAATTCAAATTTGGAATTCAATATTTCATGCGATTTCCCCCCTAATTTCCATCTATATATTCATCTCTTTGGGTCGCAATAAAGGGGAATGAATTGGAATTAGAGAGAAAAAAAATTCTTGAACAATTGACTTTTACGCTTGAGAAATTTTGAATGTATTTTTAGTTCTAGGTTCTAAAAGGGTCTTCGGCTAAGATTGGTTTGGATATTTTGATTTTATTGCTCAAGGTTTGAAGTCGGTGTTGAAGTTGTTCTCTGCTCGTTCCTGTCCCGATTCGCTGCCCGGAAAGAGGTAAAAATCTTTCTCACATTCTGTTTTGTTTAATCTTTAGTTGTTGAGCTTTATGTTTTCTCAATTATGTCTTGGTGTTTTCTTTATGATTGGAATTGAGTGGAATCTATAATGCTTAGCTGAATTTCTTTTAGTTGATTTTTTTTTTACTGTTTAGTTGTTCTCCGAAGTATGAATGTGTAGTATTTCGCTGCTTCTTTGGTCACTGTTAACCTTCCATGGTTTTATAAATGTTGAACTTTTCCGTCTATTCAGTTCATCTTCTTGTTGTTAATCAGATTGTGTTCTTAAAGTTGGCTAAGCCTTGGCTTGATATGGCTTTGCTTTGTTTTCCATTACTACGATTCGAGTTTTTCTTTGGTTCAACCTAAGTTCATGAATTGTTGTTTAATATTATATTGTTTTGCAACCACTTGCTAATGTTCAACTTTGAATCAATTAGCTTAATTTTCTCTAGATATGATTTATGTCTTCCGTGTCTAGACTTTAAAGCTTATATACATGTGTTTCCCCTTTTAGTGTCAATCCATGAGTTGTTTAGTAAACAAGTGATTCTTTAATGTGAATTTGTTCATGTACTGATCTATATTCCAGCATATGATTTGTTCAAGTTTAAATTTGTTGGTTTGTAGCTAATTTTCTCCTCTGTTTGTATAAGTTTAATTTTTGCATGATTTATTAAAATTCTTTCCCTTTATGCTTAAATTGTTTGGGCAATGTGTTGACCACTCAAAAATAATTTTGGATACTGCCTATATGTTTAAGTTTACTGTTTTTTCTTATAAGTTAATTGGATTCAGAAGTCTAAAGTTGAATATGCTCTTCACTTTGCTAATTTAATTCCTTTCGTTCTGCTGCAAATGTCCTCCCGAGTCCAATGGACTCTCATCCCATTGCATTTCCGATTTTGGGGCCAAGGTGGCCTAATGATCGTTTTTCTCGAGTCTGCCTCGAAATGGATCAAGAAGCGGAATTGAACGGGAAGCTGAAACACAATCTCGGAAAGTCCGAAAATGGGCTGTATGCAGTTTGTATACAACATTATACACTGATATACAGATCAGTGCAACAAAGACGTGACTAAAAACGAAAATACAGGTCGCTGGGGAAGAAGTGGATTGTATACATTTGGTATACGGTTCAATATACGGGAAAATTGGTCAAAATCCGACCTGTATACAAGAATATACAGATGATGTATACCAAAAACGGGATTGAGTAAAATCCCCAGAAATGGCAGCGAATTTAGGCCCAAGAGAGGCCCAAATTCAATTTCTCCTTTACCTAAATTATTTAATTATGTGATTACTCATTTATCTATTTTTTTTAATTGCGACTTAATTAAATTCCCCAAAAGATGAACCACATTCTTTATGTTAGTTTCTTTAAAAATAATTCATTCTTAACAACTCTTATATTTATTCAAATATTTTTTGTAGTCAAAACTTTCACTTATCTTTAATTAGATTAAAATAATTTTTGGGTTTATCTACCAAGTTGGTTCGAATTATTATTTCCAAAAAATGACGTAAATAAATTTTAATTAATCTAATTTTGTTAAAATCCTAATTGACCAAGTTGTTTCAATTAAGATCCTATTTTCTAAAAAATTAAGAATGATTCTTTATTTAACTATTTTTATCAAAGTTAATCGAATATCGTAAAATATTTTATATTCTTATGTTAAATCATTTTCCCAATTTTTTTTTTAAAGATATGTTCTTTAAGGGTCTTTTTCATTTAAATCACTTTTTTTTTCACTCATTCCAAAATTGTTCTAAGTTAAAGTATTTTTTTTTAATAAACTTTAAAAAATGTTAGTCAGAACCTTTTCAATTGATTAATAATAATAATAATAATAAAATATATATATATACTTACTTAAGTCATTTTCTCAAAAAAAAAAAAAAGGTTAGTAAATTAATAAGAAATGATTTTCATGTTTTAATTTATTAAATTGGTTTAAAATGAATTAAATAAATTCTAATTAATTTAGTTTTATTAATATTCCAATCACTTGTATTTCGAGTTAAATGTATCATTTTGGATCCCTTCCTCTAAAAAATAAAATGAAATAAAATGCGTCATTTATTTAATTATTTTCTTAATCAAATATATTATAAGTTATTATTTATTATGTTAAATTTTTTTTTCTTTCTAAAAATAGTCAAATATATTTTAGTCAAGTCGCAGGTAATCCGCATGTTAGCGGACACTTCGAATGCGTAAAACCCTTCTCGAAGTGTAAATTGAACCCCGAACCCTTTTTGGTATTTTCAAATGATTTTTTCTGTTTAAATCTTTGAAAATTAAAAGTTTTCTTGATTTCTTTAAAAAATTAAGTGGCGACTCTTTCTAAGTATTTTTCCCAAATTGTTTTATACTTAGAACATTTCAAAAAAGTGATTCTAGAGATAGTCAAATTACGACACAACATCATCTCTCTATTCTGAGAAAAATGATATATGTCACAACTCACCTCTAAGAGATGTTTGAGAGAAATAAAGATTAGTTGGCATGGCCGGTTGGCCATTCCGGTCCAATGTGATGCAAAAGTAATTGAGAATTCACGTGGCTTGTATGCTGAAAAAATAAAAGATTTTTCAAGAATTTTCTTTTGTTGCTTCATCTCATGATAAAAGGATCATTATATTATTATACCAGTTAAGGTTGAGATTGTATTTCCTAAGTTTTTGGAACATATAATAAGGTATGGGCCCATTCACCTGTCATGTGGACAGTTTGCAACTATATGATAGTCGCACCTATGGGATGGTCACATGTGCTTTGTTGTCAACTTACAAATTGATTTTTCTAAGGTTGTTTGCTCGAATTGTTAAATTAAGAGCACAGTTTCAAACTATAAAATTATATTGATAATGTTGGTTGGTTTAGCAGAAATCGTATACCTCCAATTATAGCTAACCCATGGGTATGAGAACAAAACTTTCAAATAAAATTTGGTATGAGATGAGTTTATTTAACATGTATCAACACATGTATGCATCAAACCAACAAGGTTTTCCCATTATAATTGGTTTAGGGTCAAGAATCAAATAATTTCCATCTAATGTTTGAATGTGCGGTATCTGATTTAATTTGATCCACTACGCACAAGATGGATCCCCAAACGAGGTTGGGGTGAATGTTAGATTTTCTAACATTAAGGGGAGAGATGATATTGATAGCTGAAAATTATGAGATGAATTATCTAGATCCTTGTTAAAAAAAAAAAGTAAACTTGAAGTTCAAGAGATAATTCATTTGCATAATGTTGCAAAGTAATTATTTGATGAATTTGCTGACCCTATATTATAATTCAGCTGCAAATGCTCCAATGACTAATTGGAGTCTCCTCCTATAATACCTATATAATGATTATCTACCACAATATACTTTGCAATCAACATAATAAACATATAATGATCAATAATTTATCTATAAATGATCGATGATTTATTTGTGATTGATCGTCACTACGTATAAGAGTTGCTCATCAAGTACATATTTGACGAAAAAATTTAATATGGTTGAGGCCCAACCAACAATAGTTGAGCGAGGCTCCATTCAATTTTTGACACTTGGATTTGTGGGCCTCATTTTAACGCCACACACTCTCTCACCTTCATTTTTTCAAATTCCTCCATTTTCCTCATAATAAGTATTTACCTCTTTTTTTTTTTAATAATCTTAAATTTTTATTTTCCAAAAGTCAAATAGAAATATGTAAATTAATATCAATTCAGTTTTAGCCTCTTTTCTCCGTGATTGCTAATATGATTAAAAAATTGAACTCCATTATAATTATAGTCTTCTTTTCTTGATTTATATATTTTTTTGATTTTTTTTTTTAAAACTTCTAACTTAAATTTCAATAATAAGTGCAACACCAAGTACAAAAAATTTCTAAAAAAATTTGAAGAACGAGTGATTTTAGAATACTTATAGGTATGCTCTCACTTACTCATTGGTGGACTTTTTTTCGGTATAATTTTTTTAAATTTTTTAGTTTTGATTGATGACAATTGAATTAACTAATAATGAATAATTAAAGGACTAAAAACAAGTGATTTTGAACATAAAATCAATTTTTAAAATCATCATAATAAAATTACAAATCAAACTAGAAAGTGAAAAAATAGAACTATTTATATAAAAGGTAACTAGATTACAAATAAAAAAATTAAAAATTTAATTTTACACAAAATACACACACACAATATATATATATATATATATATATATATATATAGA
>NW_006238936.1:1045888-1068133 GCF_000226075.1 Solanum tuberosum | reverse complement strand
TAAAGAGGGAGATATTTTTATAATCAGTTTGGTGATTTTTCGATTTATTTTTACTTTGAAACCAAAACTGATTATGTCAAATTTTTTAAAAATAAATTGAAGTAAAAGAAATATGTAATTTGACTAAATTTTTATTTAGTTTGATTTTTTATATTCAGTGAATACTTCTTAATACAAATATAAAGTGTGTGTGAATTTCTCATTCAAAATTTATCTTTTAAAGGTATCTTAGAAATTTGATTCAATTTTTTGAGATGAAAAATAAAAAATTTAAAAGATTGTTTTTTCTAAGGCTACGAAGAATAATTATATTTTAGTTAAATTAATTGAGAGGTGGCAATTTTTTAAATTGATTTAGTCTAGGGACAAAAATGATTAATGGGAAAGAAAGAGCTAATCAAGTTACTAATTAATAAAGAGCACAAAGAATTAAAAAAAACTACTGAAAAAGAGAGGAATATTGAACAAGGAGCTAAAATATTTTGGAGGGAAAAAGGGGAATTTGGGAAAAAATAAGGTGAGAGAGTGTGTGGTGTTAAAATGAGGCCCACAAATCCAAGTATCAAAAATTGAATGGAGCCTCACTCAACTATCGTTGGTTGGGCCTCAACCATATTAAAATTTTTCCATATTTGACCACTTCTTTATAAAGAACATTAATCCTTTATGCATATTTAGTCCAGCTGACCTATTTTGGGATCATGTACAAGATAACATTCATACTTATGATTGACAATGATGGTTACAACCCGGTATATTAATTAATTGAAGAAAATTAAGCTACAAAGAGGTGTAGGCTATAGAATTTTAAGTAGTGTTAAGAAGTGTAATTTTTTTAAAAAAGAGTATATTTACGAATTATAAATATAGTAAGAAGATTATCTATCTAAGTCATGCAATTTTTCCTTAATTTTTGTATACTTTTTTTTTTAGCATCTTTATTTATGCGAACTGGGCCATAGTAGGAAAACAGTTCGAATTGTGCCAGGATACGGGCTTAGAAGGCCCATTACTTGGTAATATAAAGTTCACACGTGCAGGATCAGTTCAAGTGTTTTCTTATCAGTGTTGCTCCCGGAAGTGGTAAGAAGACAGATCAAAAACCCTAGCTCCGATCAAACATTCTACAAATTAATATCCGATGGAACCCGACGAGGATTTAGGGCTAATAGCCGACGAGATCTACGCCAACGGCGATGAAAACACGCAGCGTCACCGGCCGATTATCAGCAGCGAGCAGCTGGATGTTGAGGCGTACGCTGCCTTATACAGTGGCCGGACAAAAATCATGAGGCTTCACTTTATAGCCGATCGATGTGGCAATGCTTCAATGCAGTTGGAGGCTTTGAGAATGGCCTATGATGAGATTAAGAAAGGGGAAAACACACAATTGTTCCGTGAGGTTGTGCAGAAAATCGATGGACGTTTGGGCACTAATTATGGGCCAGACCCTGCTTGGGCTGACTCTGTGGATCGCCGGGCTGATTTGAGGAAGGAGAAGCTTGAGAGTGAACTCAACGCTTATAGGGTATCTTTCTTTGAAGAAAACTTTTATTCTGTTTAAATCTCCGTTGCTTTCATCGACACCCTTCATTGTCTGCTTAATGTTTAGTAAATTAGCTTGTTATTCCCTTTGTTACAATTGTTTTCTGCACTTTTCTTGTATAAGAGTCGATTTGGATAACCCTGGAAGCTAAATATGATTAGATTAATTATTATTTTTTATATCAAAATCTCCATAATCAGAAACAACATGATATTATTATAAATTACTAAGTTGCTGTTCATATTTAGATAGTGAAAACATTCAGGTTATATTATCCATAATTAGGAAAGGGGTTGCTAGGGAACTAGGATGGTGGTGGCTAATGTGTGTGTTGAATTTTATTCAGTGTTCTTAATCAAGGTAAATTTATGGTTTTGTGTTCGTTCTTTTAGTTCTATCTTTCTCAATTATAGCACATACTTAGGGATGTATCCATTTGGTTAAGCTGAAGTAACAAACATGTTATTGATAAGATATGGAAGGGGTAAGCTTGCTGGGATAGTTTTTTCATCATGATACATTAGGCACTCAGGAGTTAGTAGCTTAGTAACAGTTCCTTGTTACTTTTAGTTACTACTTTGTGTCAATGAAAATTTTGACTCATAAAAAAATTAAACCAATTCCAATTCATTACCTAAATAGGAAAAAGAAATCAGTCATGGTTATAATTAATCTGAAATTGACACTAATAGGAACTGTTGTACCCTTATGAAACATTTTCAACTCCCAGTAGATACTGGTTAGTTACTTGCTTGACCACCCAGTTTTCCCCATCATTTTGTGCCTTCACTTATCTGGCAAGCGGTTTTTTTAATAGGATATATTTCTACTTTAGCTGAAAATTCCGAACTGCTTAGAGTGTATGCAAAATGACAAAAGAAGAGGAAAAAAGAGCGAAAAACAAGGGAGGGTTAATCAAACATCTATCCTTGGAATAAGAATATATATACGTTCATTGTATTCTGTGGTATAGACAATTGAGAAAAGACTTGTATTTGTAAGTTTATAGACATGTATCCTCGTTGTGTTATGGCCTGCATTTTACGAGAAACTTCCTCTCTGACCAGTTCTTTTACCTGATGTTGTTGTTAGATTTATTCGGTGCTGCACGGTTCGTTACATGTACCCTCATGATATATTTACTCTGCCTAAAGGGAAGATTAAGTGGGGATAGTCAAAGGTGCTAGCCAAGTGGGTTTCAGATTGGTCAATATGGTTAGACATTCTTGAGTGATATGGATTTTGGGGGAATTTAAAGTTCTTTTTGAAGAACTATCTTTCTACTTTTTACCATTTTCATGGAAATACAGATTACTCCACTCTTCTTACTCCAAAGTACATTTGTTTCAGATTTATTAGATCAGGCCAATTGCTTTTTTTGTTTGATAAGTCCAATTTTTTAATCAACAAACACATCGTTGGGAAAAAAAGGTAAAAGACATGCATGACTGGGTTTGACTCTTCTTGATGAATCCATCATCTTCCACTAAGGTTGATCAAATTTTCATACAAGATGGTATTTTCTCCTCGCCTTAATGCTAGCGGAACAAAAAAGATTTCTTATTGCCGTCTACACCGGTCTCACACTTTATGGAACAGTCTAGTGTTCCATTCATTTGTTCTTGCCATTATGCCCCCTTTGACTCATAAATATGTCGGAAGTTGACCTGTTTTTTGATGAAGTAAAATCAGAACTTTAATTAAGGCATCAATAAGATGCATAGTTACAAAAGGAACCAAGAAGTTGACGTATTATTGACCAGGCATACTGTTATGATATTGCCGTATTAACTATTACCTGTGTATGAACTTAACACATAAGAAATTCTTTTGATTAGGCTTACACTTCATCTGTTAAGCTTGAATTACTACCTTTTTCTTCATCTTGGCGCCATTGCACCCTTCCATTAGATTTCCTTTTTAGCTATTTCATTGCCATTATTATGTTACTTTTTATTTCTGGTTGTTTGACTTATTAATCTAATTTTATTGCTTAAGTGGAGCTCATTTGACTTTTCTGTGTAGACAAATCTGATCAAAGAGAGCATTAGGATGGGATACAATGATTTTGGAGATTTCTACTATGCACATGGACAGCTTGGAGAGGCATTTAAGAATTATGTTCGTACACGTGATTATTGTACGACTGCGAAACACATAATCCATATGTGTTTGAATGCGATTCTGGTCAGCATTGAGATGGGCCAGTTCACACATGTTACAAGCTATGTTAGTAAGGCGGAGCAGAGTCAAGATGCTCTAGATGCTATTACAGTTGCAAAACTTCGTTGTGCTGCGGGGTTGGCTCATTTGGAGGCAAAGAAATATAAGCTTGCTGCTCGGAAGGTTTGTGCCACATTTCTGACTAATGAGGCCTATTAAGTTGTGGTTCAGTCTTGAATTGATAATAAGTGCTTTATGGTCCTTAATCTAGGTTCACAGAAACAAACTTTATCTAGTTTAATGATCTTAGTTTAGTGAAGGTTGAAATGATTTTAGAAACAACTATCCAGATTACAGTTGGTCTTTAAAGACTAAAAAATACTTTACATACATAAATCACTTACAACAACAACAACATGCTCAGTATAGTCCACAACTGGGTTTTTTCTTCTTTGTTTTGGGGTGGGGTGGGGGGGTGTACGTAGACCTTATCCTTTGTAGGATAGAGAGGTTGTTTTCAATAAACCCATCGGTCAAGAAAATCATTTTTCTGAACAAGTTTGAAAGAAATGCAAGAGTAAAAAGTTGTGATGTAAATATTGAAGAAAGAGAAGTATTGACGGTAGAAATAGAATTAAAACAAAAAACAATAGTAATAATAATATGGGTGAGAGAACAACTAGATGCTCCAGACGAGAACCTTGCTCTTCTACTGGGATGAGAGTAAATGCTTGACTACCTACCTACTAACGGTTTACCCTGATTCTCGATTTTCATGCTCTCTTATACTGAAAACTCGAAAATATACTGATCAAGGCGAATTGTTCTTCTACAATGTGGTGCCTAAGATTTTTGCAAGATTGCTGGACAGCTTTGTTGCTATTCTTTAGAATTGTCATAACTAATTGTCTTCTGCTGTTATATAAAGGACTTATCCTGGTTGTTTTACTTACCTATCTCATCAACAAAATATCTTGTGTTAAAGTATGGTAGTTTTTGATTGTACATCCCAAAGTATCATTAGAACTTGTATTCTTAGCAATATTATTATATTTGTGGCCATAAGAGCATGCATGAGTTAAACAAAAGACTCGCAGTTGCATCAGGCCATTAATTGGCGAATACACAATGCTGTGAGAGAAGGGATGCATGGGATATGAAGCAACTATGGGTCAGCTGGGAGTACCAATGAAACAAGAAAGAAATGAATTGGTAGAAACCATGAGGAAATCCCAACTAAATGAAGGTGGTAGGAGTTATCAGGATAATTTGGGAAATATAGAGGCAGCAGAGGGAATGAAATCCAGAAAGAAAGCAGTAGAATTGGGAAGGGGTACCTGTTTTCTGCTTGGATTTTAATAATGTTTTTGCTTCCTTGATTCTCTTGCACTACATTTAGGGTACTGCAAGGAAATTCAAAAACGTCTTACAGATACTCAATATCTGCCCAAGTTAATTTGCATATTATCTTTGCTGCCTTTTGTTACTGGAATGGATTGAAGTGGCAAGCTGCTCTTGAAACAAGCAGCTGGAGAAATTTTAATTCAAAAAACAAGAAAAGGAACAACTGAACTAATGTTTTGCAAGGCAAAATGATAGTACGACCTTAGGCCCATCAAATGCATATCCAAATTGATGCTGTTCTTGGTAGGACGGATATAATGTGCATACTTTTTCCTTAACTAATTTCGTCTATTTGTAAATGTTAATTGATGTACTTAAGCACAATTGCCTTCTATTTTGTCATTCGCTACTATCAGTTTATAGCAGATTACCATGTGTTTTGCTATTCTTTTCTTCTTACTTGATTAAATTGCACCACAGAAGGAATTATGAATCTTTTGTTTTATTTACATGACATTTCACTGGGTTGTTGCAGTTCCTGGAAGTTGGTCCAGAATTAGGTAACAACTACACTGAGGTTATTGCACCCCAAGATGTTGCTACTTATGGTGGACTCTGTGCACTTGCAAGTTTTGACCGAGCAGAACTGAAGGCAATAATACAATATTCTTGTTCCTCTTAAATGCTTTTATTGTCGCAGTTGCATAATAATTACGATGTCACTTGCTGATTCAGATGATTTTGTTTGACAGAGCAAAGTTATTGACAATATAAACTTCAGAAATTTCTTAGAGCTGGTACCCGAGATAAGGGAGCTCATTCATGATTTCTATACAAGGTAAAATTTGAATTCTGTTATGATACTTTGAATTAGATCTACTATGCAGGAAGGTCTCAGTGGACTAAACATTGGTAGATGCTATCGATCTGATGTGTGTGTTAGGAATTCCCTTTCATGTATTATATTGTCTGATGAGTTCCATATGTGACATTTTATTTGAGCAATTTGATGGTCCTGTTTTATCTTTTATCAAGTTCAACCCCCTGATAGATAGAATGGTTGTCGATAATTAGTATCGCTACTAGTTTGGGGTCGAGGCATAGTAGTTATTGTGTAAATGAGGATGTGGCAGCTATACTTGCTGTTCCATTTATATATTCCTCTTGGATTAGTAGAGAAAGGAAGGATGGAACTAGGAGAAAAGAAGAGACGTAGAGGACTTATCCTGCCCATCTGTACATTGCGTGTGTATATAATTTGACAAGTTCCTCTTTTCCTACAAACTATTATTTCTTTAATCCAACTAAAATGTTTGTATGAATTCGAAATCGAATGAACTCTTGATGTCTGTAGTTGTCTTGGAATTGATTTTCTCACACTTCTCTTTCCTCTCGGTCTTTATCTATGATGCAGTCACTATGCTTCTTGTCTGGAGTATCTAGGGAACCTTAAAGCAAATCTATTGCTTGACATCCATTTGCATGACCATGTTGAGACACTGTATGATCAAATCCGTAGCAAAGCTTTGATACAGTATACCCACCCATTTGTCTCGGTTGATTTGAATATGATGGCTAATGCTTTCAAGACGAGTGTTGCCGGGTTGGAAAAGGAACTTGAAGCTTTGATCACTGACAACCAAATTCAGGTGAAGGACTAGTAACATGCACCTCTGTATCCATCTGCTGTGTTTGGTCAATTTCAATGTATATAAATCATGATTGTTACTGTCCTGCAGGCTCGAATTGACTCACACAACAAAATTTTGTATGCACGACATGCTGATCAGAGAAATGCAACATTCCAGAAGGTGCTGCAGACAGGCAAGGAATTCGATCGGGATGTGAGATCAATGCTTTTGAGAGCAAACCTTCTTAAGCATGACTACATCGCTAGAACATCAAGGAAACATTGAAACGACTGAGGAGGATGGTAGCAGGCAGTTTTGTTTTCCTTGATTGCGAGGTTAGGTATGCTGCATGAAGTTGACCAGACCATTGTCTACAGAACTTGGTTGAGTCTTGGAAAGCCATATCTTTTGGGGGCTCGAGAATTTTTTCTGGATAATAGAGGGGACTGCTGTTCATATTTATAGAATTACCAGTTGCTGAAAAAGTAAATATTTTTGCCTGATCTACTTGCTGCAACCTTTCTCGGTGATGTGTCATCAACGAATGCTAATCCATTTACTCGTTACCCATTTAGTACCTTGTTTTTTTGTTCATTTTATAATTTAAGATGAAAGATTCAATCTAGCCTATATTGTTGATGCTTATATGTGCTGACGTATTCATCAATGGTCATTAGTCTTCGAGTTTAATCTATTTGTATTGGTTGGTTTGGTTGATGACTCTGTTTTTCTTCACTAGTACCGTCTGCTTTATACTCCCTAGTTATCATCGTATTTTTAGTCTTTTTAAAAAAAATAAAGTGATATATATCCCTGTTGGGCTCGTCCAGTAATTTTTCCTAATATTAAACCAATACAAAGGCTAAAGGATAGAAGAAAGTGTAAATAACCACCGACATTTCTGTTTTTTATTTTTTTGGTATATATAAACCAGGCTTTCTTTGTACAACAAATTAATGATAGTTTACTTGTTGAGCTATTAATCGAGATATACTGTTATTAATATCACTAATTACGGTTGAGTGATAAAACTTTGTATAAGGAACACATGCTATGCATTCAAATTCTAGATTGAACTGAGATAAATATTTATATCTTCATAATCTACATTGATTCTTTATAAAATACTTGAAACTGTAAAAAAAAAAGTCCATATCCTTTGAAACTAACTTTAACTTTTGAAATCTACATTGTTCCGGGTTTGAACTGGCTTATAGGTAACTTTTGAAATCTACATGGCTTATAGGTACACGCTCACATATGAATGAATGTAATGTTTAAATTAGAATACACTAACCCTAAAGCACTAATTTCACATCTACCTTAATTAAGCTTTTAGACTTGACATCAAAGAGTTTAATGAGTCCATCTTTAATAAGTTCAAAATTTATCGAATATCTTCATAACATTTTACTTATAACATTAAACTGTTTCTAACCATTCAATAAAAATAATAAAATTTATGCTAAAAAAACTATATCTATAAGAGAGACAAACGTCAAATGTAATATACCTAAAAAAGAAATTATGTTTGCATAGATCTCCATACTTCCTCTTTTAAATCCTTTTTTAAGTTTTAAATCACCAAAATGCTGAATGTAACAAATACTGTACTAAAAAATAAAGAAAATAAAATATCGTCTCTCTATGCAAGCTTCTTTAAGCCACACTCACTTGAAAAAGCAAGTACAAATCTACTTCATACATATGCTTCAGATCTTCAAATCCTTATCTTCCACACTCAAATTTCTGTAAATATACATATCTATATGTGTGATTGGATCTTGAAGTTGTATTGTTAACTGCTACTGCTCAAAATACTGAAAATGGGTCACTTAAATCTACCATCGTCGAAGCGAAATGTTCGACAATGGCGACTTCTTGATTTGGTTTCAGCAGCTTTCTTTGCAGCAGTACTGATTTTCTTCCTTCTTCTCTGTACTCCTTTGGGTGATTCTTTGGCTGCTTCAGGCCGCCAGACTCTTCTCCGTTCTGCCTCTGGGGATCCGCGACAGCGGAGTCGCCTAATTGCTCAGGTAAAAATTATTTAATACTTCAGTTCTATTCGATCTGTTTTTTTGATGACATGGTGATTTTGGAAAAGGTGGAATCAGGGAGACACAACACAGCCATTGATGCATGCTCAGCTGACTATGTGGATTATATGCCTTGTGAAGATCCGAGAATCAATAGCCAATTGAGTAGAGAGATGAATTTTTACAGGGAAAGACATTGTCCATTGCCTAAGGATACGCCTCTTTGTTTGATTCCACCGACACAAGGTTACCGCGTTCCTGTTCAATGGCCTGAGAGTTTGCACAAGGTAATGCATTTCAAAAAACTGTTCTGATCTCATAGGTTTACTTTTGGTGCTGAAAAGGGCGAATCTTTGGTTAGTTGTTATTGATCTGAAGCTAATAACCTGCAGCCCAGAAGTTTGTGCTGAAATGTGTCGAAGAAACACTTGTATTTACTTACTTTAGGTTTCAAGATGCAGCCTTCCTACTGAGTCTAATTATTTTCTTTGGCATAGCATGTGGAAATACTTTGTTTGATGGATGGCTGTGAGAATGGAACTCGTGATTTTTGCATGTTCTGAGACCATGTTGAAATGTGTGAACACCCTTACTTAAAAGTCTTAAGCTGTTAGGGGTGATAGTTTTGCTTATGTTAACAGTTTGAGTGATTTTTGAATTCATAAGTACCCTCAGTTTGGTTGCTTTTAGTGTAGGTGAGCTGGAGTTAGCTACCTCGAACAATGTTTAAGTTGCTTCTAGATGTATTCCCATCTGCAGCTTATGTATGATCCAGCTTAATACTTGTATTCACACTTGTTGTTTCATTAGATGGATCCCACAATAGTTTTCTTTTAGTCTTCCTTTTTTCCTTTTAGAAGAATGTGGATAGTGGCTTTCCCCTTTTCTTGGGCCTCTTTTGGTGGCAGTTCTTAGTAACTCAGCCTCTCAATATGCACTCAAGGATGTGTCTTAGTGGCCAATGAAGTGGGTTGAGAAACATGAGGTTTCAAGTTTAAATCCCAATTGAGACGAAAACACTAGGTGATATCTTCCTATCTGTCCTAGTCTTGGTGGATAGAGTTACTTAGTACTTGTTGCTGGTGGGAGGTGATAGGTATGTTGTGGAATTAGTCGAGGTGCGCGCAAGCAGGGGTGAACACCATGGTTATCAAAAAAAGAAACTCAGCCTCTCAATATGTTAAATAATACAGTTCTTATTTTCTTTTAGATTCAGCATCTCAATATGTTAAATATACAGTTCTTATTTTCTTTTAGATTCTGCTTAAATTGTTGGATTGCATATGTGATTGTGAGCCTCTCGGCTGCGTTAAATGGAACCCATTCTGTTGAGGGCTGCATTTCTCACTTCTTTTTTCTTCTGGAAGTTTGATGTTCCAGTGCAAGGTCACACTAATCCTTCCCTTTCTTCCCAGATTTGGCATGAGAATATGCCATATAATAAAATAGCTGACAGGAAAGGACACCAAGGATGGATGAAAAAGGAAGGGCCATATTTTATCTTTCCTGGTGGTGGAACTATGTTTCCTGATGGAGCTGAGCAGTATATTGAGAAACTTAAACAGTATATTCCGATAGCTGGTGGAGTTTTGAGGACCGCCCTTGATATGGGATGTGGGGTGCGTTGTTTTTGCTCATTTCCTTTGAATCTATAGTAATGTTCTTCGAAATCTGCAACTGTAATATTTTGTTCCTGCTGCAGGTGGCTAGTTTTGGTGGCTATCTACTTTCTGAAGAGATTTTAACTCTCTCTTTTGCTCCAAGAGATTCACATAAATCACAAATACAGTTTGCCTTGGAACGAGGAATACCTGCATTTGTTGCCATGCTTGGGACACGGAGGCTTCCTTTTCCTGCCTTCTCGTTTGATTTGGTTCATTGTTCACGGTGTTTGATTCCTTTTACTGCATATAGTGAGTTCTCTGAGTTCCATGGTCATTGTCAAGGTGCTTTATTATCTTGTCTGAAAACCCTGACAGAAGAGTTTGCCATGCAGATGCGACATACTTCATTGAAGTTGACCGGTTACTCCGCCCTGGAGGCCACCTTGTCATTTCTGGTCCTCCCGTGCAGTGGCCCAAGCAAGATAAGGAATGGGCGGATCTCCAAACAGTGGCCAGATCATTGTGCTATGAGCTAATTGTTGTAGATGGAAACACTGCCATCTGGAAAAAGCCTCAAGGGGATTCATGTGTTCCTATTCAAAATGAATTTGGGCTTGAGCTGTGTGATGAATCAGTTGATCCAAGTGCTGCATGGTGATTCTTATTCATGATTTCTCTAATTGTTTTTTTTTTATTTCTCTCCTTTCATAGTCTTCAGTTACATCTTTCTGTGATCTCCAACAATTTTTTGGTGCATTCGCCTTGATAAGCATATTCTTGTTGGAAGCTTTATAAATAACTATCTCTATTTTTCTGTCTTAAATGAATTGCAGGTACTTCAAGTTGAAAAAATGCGTGACTAGGACTTCATCTTCCAAAGGAGAATTTGCCATTGGGAAAATTCCAAAATGGCCAGCGAGGCTGACGAAAGCTCCTTCTAGGGCAATTGTAACTAAAAATGGAGTGGATGTGTTTGAAGCTGACTCAAGAAGATGGGCACGGAGAGTTGCATATTATAAGAGTTCATTGAACTTGAAACTAGGAACTTCATCAGTTCGTAATGTCATGGACATGAATGCATTTTTTGGAGGATTTGCTGCAGCATTATCATCAGATCCAATCTGGGTGATGAATGTTGTTCCAGCACAGAAGCCTTTAACACTTGATGTCATTTATGACAGAGGCCTTATTGGAGTTTACCACGACTGGTGGGTCAAGAATTTTTCTATCACATATTTGATAGTCATTCTTAGAAGTATATGGTTGACTGGATTCTGGATCATTATCCCTTTTCGTAAGAAAAAAAATCTAAATCCTTTCTGCTAGACAGCGAGTTTTATGATACAAATTCTCTTTCTTTATTCTTTATGTCTGGAAAGTTCTTTCCTTACTCAAAGACTCATCCCCTAGTGGTTTATTTATCCTAAAACTTACAGAGCCATGGAAAAATGAAACCTCCACATGATAAGTGCTGACATTAGCTTCTTGCCTCGTGTTGTTCTTTCCCCAAAGCAAATGGATAGATTGATTATTCACTTCAACTAATGAACTCCATTTACCACTCGTGTCACAGGTGTGAGCCTTTCTCAACATATCCTCGGACTTATGATCTGATTCATGTGGGAGCCATAGAATCTCTCATAAAGGATCCCGTTTCTGGCAAGATCAGGTATGTCTAAATCTTCTGGATTCTTCTATACTCTTTATTTTTTTTATTATCTGTAATTAGATATTTCCAATTGAACATGAAAGTTCTCACCTATTTCTAGAGAAGGCAGCTTATCTATTAATACAATGTAAAACTATATTGCATATTAATAGTTGATGAGAGAAATATATCTTGTATGATATTTCAGTCATTTGAGCATTTAAGAGATACAAAAACTATATTAATCCAAGTAGTTATTTCAACATGTTTTTCACAAACACTAATATAGCTGAACTATTAATCTGATTTCATTGCAAATGATTTGTATCAGTATTTTTGGGTTATATGTGAAATTAATCTTATCTAGAAAATTTAAATATGTACAATACCTTGGTGATAGTAATTCAGATCTAAAATAAGATCATCATATGGTTAGAATACAATCACTTTGTCTTGAACAAGAGGTCGTGTACAATCTCTTGGAATCAATGAGACTATGAGAAGAAGTTGTCTCACAAGGCATATTCAGATCTGGCCCAAAATAAAACATAACAGAAGTAGAAAATTTATATAGGCGAAGGTGATACCAATTAGTTGGGATTAAGTTTTAGTCATGTTATTAAGTCTACTTTAGGTCCATTATTTTTAGGAGTCTTTTAGTCATGTCAGAAATTGATGTATTAGTAGAAAATACATAGAATTTCTAGTTTTATTTTATTTTGTATAATATTGGACTAAGATGAGCTTAAATGGAGTAATATGTCTGTGAGAATGCATATAGCTGATCTCAACTTACTTGGGATTGAAATCTAGTTGTTTTATGAGTAGAATACCATAATGTTTATTTTTTTATTTTGATGATGGTTGTGTCATGGCTATCTCATGTGCATCTTGACAAATTCAGGGGGTACCTATTACTTTTCTCCTACATAGTTACCATTTAACTGTCTAACAAGGCTTAGACATTCGAGAAGAAGTATTTTTTTTACCTCTGTTGAGATTGAAACGACCCCATTCCCTTGGAAGTATACCATTATACTATATGAGCAGGATGCAGAAACACACATACACATCCATATAAATGTATATCTTTAAGTTGTTAATAAACTTAATAATTTTTTCTAAGAATCATTGACAAATATGGTCCTGACTTGGTTCCAAAAAATATTTGATGCACTAGTTGTTCTTTTTCTTTTGGTCTATAGAGGGTCTCATGCCCAAAATCTATTTTTAAGCTTTGTACTTAGATTTTGTGGCCTATATAAAAACCTTGAAGCCTTGTGTAAAATCATTTTGGAATACCAATCAAAAAAACGTAAAATCATTTTGGAATTGAGTAAAATTTTATACAAAGCTATGTGCTTTAATTTACTTTTTTCGAGAGAGCTTGTTTCCTCTCATGAAGTAAGTGGGTGATACATGAGAATCGCCAACCAAGATATCCTTTTCCGGCTATCATATAATAATGGGGTTCCTAACCTCGCCAACATGGGCACACCCTCAACGTTTAGGCATCAATACATGGGAATAGCCAACTTTGAGAACTAGAGAACTTTGAGAAAGACGATGTAGTCGATGTCTTGATCTCCTTGTGAAATTTCCAAGATGTTATGGAATTTTCAAGATGCCTCCAGAGAAAATATGTAGCCCCTTTATTTTATACATGCATGGATTAGGGTTTTAGGGTAGCCTCCAATTAATCTGGTTTTACTAACCCAAAATGTCCATGGCAGCCTCTTTAAGGCTATCATGTCATAGTGGTTTCCTGAACTCGTCAACATTTCCCCCACCCCCAATGTTTAGACATCAATATTTTAATTATAGAACATCAGTAAATCTTGAGGACTTGAATACCAAGATGGTCTGATTATACTTTCTGTTACAACTTCTGGGTTGAGATTTTGGAAACATATTGCTGCATTGGTTCATTTGCATGTAGACATTGAATGAAGCATGATAGTTATTTGTGCACACATTGAATTTCATCTTCTAGCGTTATTGGATCAGTATTTGACATAAAGTTCTGCAACCATTCATCTTGTATCTGGTTACAGTGAGGAATAATGCTTTTACTGTTTGCACTTACTGAGATTTTGGGATATAACCATCATTTGAATTCACCTTACAAAGTATAGCTAACTATCCACCATGTCTG
This sequence comes from Solanum tuberosum, assembly GCF_000226075.1. Taxonomy (NCBI): domain Eukaryota; kingdom Viridiplantae; phylum Streptophyta; class Magnoliopsida; order Solanales; family Solanaceae; genus Solanum; species Solanum tuberosum. The sequence continues at coordinate 1,054,006 of NW_006238936.1, read as the reverse complement.
ACACCAACCAGTGGATGTTGTGTTGTAACTTCCCTTGTAAACCTATCCGCCAAAAACTTGTGGTTTCTTTGAACAAATTTCAAGTCAAGAGCAGAGCACTTTTTCTAGTGGAATATAAACTCTATTTTCTTTTTCTAGAGATGAATTTCTTCTCTGATGGTATTTTTTTAATTTTCAAACAACCTTAATAAAGTTAGGTGAACAGTATAATCAAGTACACTCATGATCTGAATTTTGATAGCAGTATATTTGTTCGTTGATTAATTTATCAAGGTTAAACATTAATGCATCTTTTTTCTCCTCCCTAGACATAACTGTTGTATAATGCTCCTAGCCTCTAAGAAATAATTGATCTGCATGGAGATGATGCAGTAAACTTAGGACCAGTTTGGCCATAGATTTCCCAAGTAATATTTGGGGAAAAATTTGGCAAATAGTGTTTGTCCATACAATTTGTCATTATTTGGCAAATATTCCAAATTCCCAAATACTAGTTTTTTCTAGTATTTGGGCCAAATCTCATTATTTGGGATCTTTTAAATATTGAAATTTTACACCAAATTTTTATCTTTTACAAAAACACCCTCTATAGTAGTTGTTTGCGTTGTATTACATAATTTTTTACGTGAACACCAAAGTAGTGATGAAATATTCAGTGAATATGAAAGTAATGATATGGTTGTTGATGAAAATGATAAATAATCAGGTGACAAAATCATGTGTTTTGTCTACTTCACGATGTATAGAATGATGCTTGTTGCACTCACTCCAAACTACCACATTGCTCCAGTGTCATGGACACTACTTGTTATTTGTTGCAAAGAAGATCCAATTAACTTGTAATACAAACTTAATGGTTAGTTTTGATAGTTTTTAAAACTTATAGGTATAAATCATATTTTTCTAAAAAAGTGAAATATGTTTTCCAAATACCATGGCCAAACACATGGTGAAATTTCACTCAAATTTTCACCCAAATAATATTTGCCAATAATATTTGAAAATCTATGGCCAAACACTAGCTTAATACCTTGTTAGTTTTTGAAAAGGTTAAATAGAAATGTATTCTTATTCCTAAGGGTCATTCAGCATGTAAGGAGTTAGTAATAAGAGAAGGGGTTTGAAATCTAAAAATTGTAATTGGCCATGCTTTTCTCTGCCAGTTAAATTGATCTTAGACTTGTTTATAGGGAATAATTCTTTCCCAGCCCTCTTAGTCATGAGATAGACAAAGAACTGGAATTATACCAGAAAAAGAGATGTAAGGCTGTGCTGGGTTTCATTGACGGGATTGTATGATACACCAAATTTAGTGGAAGTGTTGAACCAAGCCCCTTAGGTGCAAAGTGATTGAGCCATTTCTTCATTCTTCCAGGTGCAGCCTTGTGGATTTGATGGTGGAAATTGATAGAATTCTTCGGCCTGAAGGAACTGTTATAATTCGGGACTCTCCTGAAGTGATAGACAAAGTAGAGCGTATTGCTCCTGCTGTAAGATGGACGGCAAGTATTCATGAGAAAGAACCTGAATCACATGGAAGGGAGAAAATCTTGGTAGCCACGAAGAATTTTTGGAAGCTACCTTCTGCATCCTACTGATTGATCCTTTTGTTTTTGTAATGTAGGTATATCCTTTTTATCTCATTATTAAGTCCCAATAACATGTTTCAAATGATGCATCTATTCTACTTCTTTCTTGTCTCTTCAATTAGCTTATGTAGAATTAAATGGAAGTGTACAAGGATGAAGGAAAACTGTAAATTCTTTTTTATAGTATCACTGTTACAAACTCTCCGAACTTCTTTGGTATTAGAAAAAGACCAGCCAGGTGGCTTCTTGTTTACCAGACTCAAGTTGGCAAAAGTTGCATGGTATGAAGTGGCAATAACTAGTTGCTGCATCATATTTATAATATATTTTTAGGGCAATGACATTGGCTTCTCATTTCTTGCTTGACTATGTTCAATCCTTCCATTTCCTTATTTCTTTTACATCATATGTGGACACCTCTGTGTGCATAGGAACTTTGGTTTACTTGCATATGTATTTTATCTCCAAAAACTTGAATGTTTTTAAATAGTCGTTTTAGAAGAGTAAACTGCATTGTTTGTGTCTATTCCTCATCCTGTTAAATCTCAACATCCATACACAATGCAGGGAGCTGAAAAATTCCAGTAAATCATATATTTAGCAATTTTCACCAAATTCCAAACTTTCAAACATCTCTGGTTCACATCTGTGCCTGGCAAGCTTGTGCGCACCTTGATTATTCATTTGGTACCAATTACCTTCCACTAGCACAAGTACCAAGTAATTTACCCAACGTTTTTTTTGTCTCTATAGAGATATGAACCTTTGTATTTTCATGGCTTTAACTAATTTCATTGACCGTTATGCCACACACTTGGGTGCTGTTTTCGGCTTCCTTTTCACACAGAACATCTGCTGCACATAATGAGGCCCCTTTTCTGCAAGTTCAACTGAGTTCAGTCAAACAAAATCACCCACCTTATAGGGGCTTTTCTCATCCTGTTGTTCTTCACATGAATGAATAGCCTTTATTAGGCTCTTCCCTGATCTAAGTTTATTGTCTGTGTGCATTCCTCATTATTGGCAGTTATTGTCAACAAACTTAGGAGCCAACATGTCATGTTTGCTGCTTTTACTGTAACCGGCTGAATGAAAGCTGATTAACATAGTAATTTCACCCACTTAGTATAGATATCGAGTAACTTTGTTTTTCATGTTAAAGAAAATTCTTGGGTGTCAGAAAGGTGATGATTGTTGATACAGTTGCATGTGATTCAACAAAGTTGTTCTGCCTGGCACAGAGTAAAAAGAGTGGTCCCAAAAGTATAAAATTAATCACGGGTTACACTCATGCATTTTGTTTGCTTCATAAAGCTGCTGCACTGTCCATTGGCTCCTCATTTCATCTGGTGTCTTTCATTTATAATGGGGTTTTTTTTTTTGGCTCTCCTATCTTTTTACTTGTTTTATTTTAGGGAATATTTGCTTAATCGTGACGTTTCAAGCACATGAAAGAAACTAAAAATATATATAAATGAATACTTAATTAAGTAGAATCTAACTTTTTATTTTTCATAAAATAGTGATCAAGGTGTTTAAATCCTACTCCCTTTGTCCACTTTTAATTGTCATGTTGTGTTTTTCGAGAGTCAATTTGACTAATTTTCAAAGTTAAATTATATTACATTAATTCAATATTTTAAACAAAAAAATTAAATATTCAAAAACTATATGAAAAGTACTATAAATTCCAATTTTCTGCATATCGATATGATGAAAAAATACATCGTAAAATGTTAGTCAAAATTATTTTTGTTCGACTCTAAAAAGGAAACTATGATAATTAAAAGTGGACGGAGATAGTAATAGAGACAACATTTTAATTCATTTCTTGTCATTTGCTAAAGTCCCGAGGGACAAGGTAACTCGATGCCTATGTAGGTAGAAGATTGCAGATACATCGTTGAAATGTACGTAAATAGGTTGACCTGAATACTATCATTATATATATATATATATATATGAGAGAAAGAAAGAACTATATGATTACATTATATACTAACATAGTCTAAATTCTGAATAATCTATATCTGCCAAACCTTTGGATAGTACCAAACAAACATAAGGGAACGCAATAACAACAGCAATTTAGTTTCTATCGATAGGATCTAGAAAAAATAGAATATATGTAAATTTTACCTTACGAGAATATATGATGGCCCAAATTTATAATAGCCCAAGGAAAAAAGAAGACTAACACAAGACTTGCAAAATCCAACCAACCAAAAAAAAAAAAAAAAGGAGGCCGGAACACCTTAGCAACAAAAAAAAAATCAAAAATATTGACAAATTCTTGTGGAATCTAAATATGAGATTTAAAAAAAATCAATTGTTGATGCTCAAATAGTCAAAATTTCTTCTCTACTGACTTTGAACATCATAATAGCAGATATAGTCATGATTCAAATAGGTCAGATGACTCACATCCATTTACTTTTCCTTTTGTACTATTTCAAATGAGTTTGGTTTGTATAATAGAAAATTGAAATATCCCAGTATTCAAAAAATGACTTTTCATGATTAATGAATTTCAATATTGTTTTGTCAAATAAAAATTCGACACACACTAGTACACCAAATGTAAATTCACTTATAAGACGACCGGTGATAATAAGCCGCGATATGACTTAATTGTATAAAAAATCATACGTATATATAATATTGTCTATATCAAGAAGTTCATCCAATATATAACTATATATATATATATCTTTAATCAACGAATTGTTGCTTTCAAAGTAGAAGAAGTAAAATGACAAGTTTGACAATAATAATATATACATAGTCAAAACTTGTGTTTCACTAAGAGTGGCAATTTGAAGTGTTCTACATAAGTCTTATGTTCACAATGAAGAAAAACATAAACAAATTTGTAGGGCCTTATAATTGTAACGTGTAAAATAAATCACCACACAATATTATACTATTCAAAAACTAGGTGTTTACATCATTGAAACAGTACTTTTTATTGACTTCACTGGGTGAGAATGCGTTTCTAGTTCCACTTTTTAGCTTTCAATTTAATGTACTATATAATTAGTTCACATAAAAAAGTTTGTCTATATTCCAAAGAGCAAGTAATTAAGAGATATGATAAAGTATATAACAAGAGAGTTGTCAAAAGTTATTAAATCACTACTAAAAGTACATATTTTATACAACTATATATGATGTGAAGTCGATCGATACAAAATTTAAGTGCATGTTAGGTTTCTTAATGAGCCTAGAGCACTTAATAGATGTGGTCTGATCATTTATGCATGTAAGGTATTGACCACTTTAACCGATATTCAAAAAAATTTAGTAAGGTTATAATCAGTAGCGGATGTAGAATTTTCATTGAGGAAAGTCAAAAAATAAAATGGAATAAGAATATATACGTGTATCTTTACAACAAAATGACAATTTTACATTCAGTCTCGCTAAAGTTTTTAATAACATTTATATTAAATGAAATGCTAGTTATCAATATTTATATTTATTAATATGCTTTTTTTATTCTTTAAAGATAAAAATGGTTCGAATCCCATTTGTACCTATTTTTTTGAGAAATTTGATGCAGATGTTTTTTAAGAAAAAAAAAAGGCTCCAAGCACGTTTTTTAAGGAAAAACAGCTGGCACAATTTTAATTTTAATTTTTTTATAATTGTTATTGACTTAAATTAAATTAATTACATTATTACTCCTTTGACTTTTCTTTTATTTGATTAAATACTCAATAAAAGTGTAATATCTTATTATTTACATTTTATTGATTGATTTATGATATATATCGAAAAGAAAAATAATTTAATCAAATATAAAATTAATTTAATCGATAAGTCTATTTGGCACCCACGGACTCTAAATCCTGAATCCGCCACTGTTCATATTGTGAGCCAAAAATTTTGTAGGAAAGAGGTGATCGATTGCATTAAACTCCTTCCAAATTAATGCTACTGGGGTCATTATAACTACTAATTTCCCCTCCAACTTGCATTTTTTGCAATTCTTGAATTGACATTTCTTTCACTATAAAAGCAATTTTTTTTTCTTTTAATTGAATATTGATAACATGGTCCTGGACTCCTATAGTCATTTAACACGAATTAATTAGAACCGTGTGATATGATATCTCACATCTACTCGAACCATACATGAGTGTTTATACAAAAAGACAAAACAATATACAAATGTATGTATACACGCATAAATATTAATTTTGAACATAACAAAAAGAGGCATATCATAACGTGTAAAGATATGACATTTAAATCTAAGTTAGCTCAAGAGGAGAGGATTATTCAAGACCATATAATAAGACCATCAGTTCATTCCCTAACCAATGTGAGATTCTAATCCATTCCAACACCCCTTCACGCTTAGATCCAACTGGAACATGGACCGAAATTTCTAATGGGGATATACCTAGCTCTAATACCATGTAAAAATATAAAATTTGAGCCTAACTCAACCTGAAACCTAGCTCATGAGGGGTTGATTGCCCAAGTCAATATAAGAAGACAACTAATCCATTCTCCAACAAATGTAGGACTCTAACCCTCTCTAACAGCAAAGTCGTGATTTTCACTAGTTAAAGAGAATTAATATATAAAGAACCAATCCATACTCATTATAACATCAAAATTTAACATTTCTAGCTCAACAAGGTCAGTCAATGTATTGCGATTACAAAGTAAATATATGAAGAAGACGAGAAGATTCAATACGTGGTATACATGGCCGGGTCATAGCCTATCCTTTTAACTACTGGTTCAGCAAAATTCAGTTATTTTAGCTCAAACCTTATATTTATTTTAAGAAATCCATTCGATGGATATAAATATTATATTCAGAACTCAGTTAAGAAAAATAATTCTGACTCTGCTTCTAATAATATAAGCACATATTTAAATTATTCATTACCTATCTTACACGGTATAATTTTAGGACAAGGAGATGGCAAATTAATAAACCTTGGACAAGGATGGCTCTACTACTTAGAGGCTTAGACCGTTAGACAGTGGGTTAGAGCTTATAAGAATAATTAACCAAATTTAGTAATTAGTAAATGCTATTTAATGTGATGGTGATAGAGTGCCCAACAATATTCATGACTCATGAGGCTTCAAACATGGCATGAGTGGCGGCTTCAACACAAATTAAACTTAAAACCTCCATAATGGACCTTTTCTTCTAATTTTTTCATGTCAAAGAGACATCAACTTGCAACTAATCAAACAAGACTATTACTATATCTCGAAACTTTTGATACAATTTGTTACTTCCTTTGAAATGTTTTTCTAGAGTGCCCCTAATTCATATACTTCTCATGTCTCAATTTATGTGATATTTTTGAATTTCGAAAGTTAGACAAAAAATTTTACCTGGTATTACTTTTTCTTATGCCTTTTAAATATTTTGAACGGTCAACAATTGTAATGTATAGTAACGTGTTAAATGACAAAGGAGGTTATTAATTCTTTGAAGAGGATATACATCAATCTTCAAAGTACTATACTATGTTTTACCAATCAATGTATGAAATGTAAAAATGCATATTATCGAAGTTGTTGCCAACAATGCAAGTACCGCTATAAAAAAAAATGGAGAACGTTTGCTCAAAATAATACTCCCCCTTCGTTTCAAATTATAGATCGTGGTTATCTTTTACATGTTTTAAAAAACATTAATTAGAAAGAGTACTTTTAAACTATTTTATTGTTTATTGGTATTTGAACAATCATAATTTATAACATCACTCTATAATTAAAATAATATAATATGTGTATATATTTTGTCTTAAACTTTTAAAATTATAGTAAATAATTTGGATAACTATTTAAAAAAATTACGACATATAATTTGAAACGGAAGAGGTACATTCTACTGAAACCAGAATGATGTTGGTTTGTAGAAATTTCCTCTAAAATAATGCTAATTAAATTGGCATTACACTAAAATGATCTTTAGCGATAATTAATTAACGAGAATAACATAATTATTATTAAATATGTTTTTTTAGAGGCAATTATTACTCTTCGTAAATGTCCCTAAAACCTATAACGACATTGGATCTAGTGATAATTAATTAGTGCTAGTAAAGATTTTACATTTTTTGTTAATGTATATATTTACTACCGCTAAAAGCTATTTTTGTTAATGTGTGTATTTTGTTGAATGATTTAATCAAAAATATTAATAATATCAAGTGGAAAAATCCGAAGAACAACCATTTATGCTTCGACATTGTATCACAACGATTGAAGTAAAATAATAGTAGGGACAAAAATCTATGAGTAACATATTTTTTTCTTGTTTATATATTTAAAGATTGTGTTATTTCATATTTATACGGGTTACTGGTGAGAGATGACATCTAATAAGTAGTTGATAAAACATCCTGAATACTAATGTAATAAAAGATAATATGTAGAAATAATATTTCAAGATTCATTACGTGTTTAAATTTTTATTTTTCTTGATATTTGTTATTTCAACAAAAGAAGGTTGGGGGTGGGGGGGGGGGGGGGGATTTGACCAAGCTCA
>NW_006238936.1:1033965-1045740 GCF_000226075.1 Solanum tuberosum | reverse complement strand
GTGGGGTGGTGTAGAGGGGGTGCAATTTGACCAAGCTCAAATGACTGGTTGAAGGTATAGTACATTAATATATTGTGTTCATTCCGATTTATAAATAAATGGGCGATGTACTGATTTTGCTATTTTTCTTGACTTGTTATATTCTTTAAGAAGAGTTAGAATTCACGAAAGGATTTCAATATGATAAAGATAGAATGACTAGTTGAATGTCTAGTATAACAATATAATCCACGTGTTCATTCATCTCCAAATAAATAGGCGATGCACCATTGTTGCTGATTTCCTTGACTTGGACAGATGCATTAGGAAGGAATGAAATACATGAAAGGGTTCCGATTTGACAAATATAGAATGATTGGTTGAAGGTCCGATACAGTAAATAGTAGACGTGTTCGTCCCAACTTTTGAAAAAATAGGCGATGCAACATCTTTGTTATTTTTCTTGACTTGACACATTCATTAGAAAGAGTAAGAATTCATTAAAGGATTTCAATATATAATAGACGTGTTCGTTCCAACTTATGAAATAAATAGGCAATGCACCATCTTTACAAATTTCCTCAACTTAACACATTCATTAAGAAAAGTTAGAATTCATTAAAGGATAGATAGAACAACTCGTTGAAGATCTAGTGTGAAATATAACAGACGTGTTCGTTTCGACTTTCAAATAAATATCCTTGACTTAGACACATTCATTAGGACGGATGGGAATTCATAAAAATGGACCAGCTACAAGTGGGAAATAAAAGCCCAAATCAGAACCACAGATCCATCTATTTTTTGGCCCAATATACCTAAAAACAGAAAAAAGGGATCCCAGAGAAAAGGAGCAATAAACGTCAGCGGTTGACGCCGGCGAGTCACCGGCCATTTGACTCGCCGGATTCCGGTAATAACAAATACAGTTGTCAAATATGAATACGACCCGCTTACACACAGGTCAAGTGGGTCAAAACAAAATCTTAGTAATAGAAAAAAAGAAATTAAAAAATGAAGGAGAAAGAATCTTTTTTTTCGGTCAATATTTATGATTATTTTCCTTTAAATTAATCTAGTGATGAACCCATTGACTAATAAACCCTTGTTTCCTGTATGAAATTTGTCACCTTGCTGTAATTAATTCATATAATCTTCATGTAAACTTCAGATCCCAATATAGTAAAAAGATAAAGAAGAGATTTTGTGAGTGTAAAAAAACAAAATCTTGGGATCTGAATGAACTGTCTTTACTCTGGCATTTCATTTTCTTCTTGTGTTAAATCTCTGTTTTTTTTACAGTAAAAAGTTTAACTGTGAAAATAAAAAAGCTACACATTTTTTTCACAGTCTTGACGGAAGATTTCAAGAATTAGAGAGAGAAAGAGGGGGTGGGGGTGGGGGTGAAAGAGTCAACCAAACCTTTTTCTGTGCTGTTTGGCTGTATGTATATGTAAGGCTTCGATGAGTCCACAATTTTGCGTATTATCTTCACCTTTTTGTTTATTTTTTTTTTCGGTTTTTAGTATATTTTTTTTCTACTGTTGTTACCCCTTTTTCTATCTCTCGTCTCTTCTATTGTCTTTGCAAAACTGATTAAACAAAGCCTTTTTAGCTTCTTTTCTCTCACATCCTTTTCTGTGCTTTATTTTTTTGTTTACAAAAGTCAAGCATGCAGAGATACATACATATAACAGAACAGAAAAATGCCCTCAAACTTAGGGTTTTGCTTGCTTAAACCATTCTTTTAAGCTTCTATGCTTTTGTATTTGCAGCAAAAGATTAGTTTAAGAAAGGTCCCCCTTTTTTTTTACTTTTTTGTTAGGAGGGAGAGAAGAGGAATTTTAATTAGTACTGTTATTTAAGGAAAGTATAGAGAAGAGAAAGGCAAGGAGTAGTAAAGAGTAGCACAAGTAAAGGGTTTTTTTTTTTTGGCTTTCTTTCCTTGTTATTTTTCTTTCAAGAGTAAAAATTAGAGAGGAAGTTGGAGACATTTGGATTCGTCCTTGTGTCTCCTCTACCTCTCATAATTTTTCTCCCTACGTTTACTCCACTTTCTTCTCTGATTTTTAGCTCAAAAAGATACAGTGAATCTGTCAAATATACAAAAAAGTTAAGTGCTTTTTGAGTCTCTGTGGGTTTATTTCATGAATTTTGGGGGCTTTCTTGATAATAATTCTGGTGGTGGCGGTGCAAGAATTGTTGCTGATATACCATTTAATCACAACAGCAGCAGCAACAACGACAATAAAAACAACAATATGCCCACTGGTGCAATTTCTCAGCCAAGACTTCTTCCTCAATCTCTTGCCAAGAACATGTTCAACTCTCCAGGACTTTCTCTTGCTCTTGTAAGCCAAAAAAAAAAAAACATAAAAATTGAATCTTTTTTTACTTTATATGACACCCTTTTGTTTATTTTTGTTTTTGGTTGCAGCAAACAGGTATGGAAGGGCAAAATGAGGTAACAAGAATGGCTGAAAACTATGAGGGAAATAACAGTGTTGGTAGAAGGAGTAGAGAGGAAGAACCAGACAGCAGATCTGGAAGTGATAACTTGGAAGGTGCATCGGGTGATGAACAAGATGCTGCCGACAAACCACCAAGGAAGAAAAGATACCACCGACACACTCCTCAGCAAATCCAAGAACTTGAATCGTAATCATTACCATCTTTTCAAATGAAAAAAAATAAAAAATCTTTTATTTTTCTTTCAACTTTTCTTATGAGATGTTTTTTATATGATTTTTTTCTAGTCTTTTCAAGGAGTGTCCTCATCCTGATGAGAAACAAAGGTTGGAGTTAAGCAAAAGGCTTTCTTTGGAGACTAGACAAGTCAAGTTTTGGTTCCAAAATCGTAGAACTCAGATGAAGGTAATAGAAAAAAGATTTAATTTTTATGGCTTTTAAAGATTTATTTTTTGTGTGTGCTGCTTGAATAATGAATCTTGATTGCACCAGACTCAACTGGAACGCCATGAGAATTCGATACTAAGGCAAGAGAACGATAAGCTTCGTGCAGAAAACATGTCTATAAGAGAGGCAATGAGAAATCCAATTTGTACTAATTGTGGTGGTCCAGCAATGATTGGTGAAATCTCTCTTGAGGAGCAACATCTTAGGATTGAAAATGCTAGGCTGAAAGATGAATTAGATCGAGTTTGTGCACTTGCTGGCAAGTTTTTGGGACGACCCATTTCATCTTTAGTTACCTCTATGCCTCCCCCAATGCCTAATTCAAGTTTGGAACTTGGAGTTGGAAATAATGGATATGGTGGTATGAGTAATGTACCAACAACACTCCCCTTAGCACCTCCTGATTTTGGTGTTGGGATTTCAAATTCTTTACCAGTTGTGCCTTCAAATAGACAGTCAACTGGAATTGAGAGATCACTTGAAAGATCCATGTATCTTGAACTAGCTTTGGCTGCCATGGAGGAATTGGTAAAATTGGCACAAACTGATGAACCTCTTTGGTTCAGGAGCATTGAAGGTGGTAGAGAATTACTAAACCATGAAGAGTACATAAGGACATTTACTCCTTGTATTGGTATGAGACCAAACAGTTTTGTTTCAGAGGCTTCCAGGGAGACAGGCATGGTTATAATCAATAGTTTAGCTCTTGTTGAGACATTAATGGACTCTGTAAGTAATTTCTTGATTGCACTTTTAGGTGTCTAATCCTATAAATATTCTTGTCAGTTATCATACATGAAGAAGTCATAAATCTTTATTTTTTCTGATGATTAGCTTTAATTTTTTGACAGAACAAATGGGCAGAAATGTTTCCTTGTTTGATTGCTAGAACCTCAACAACAGATGTTATATCAAGTGGTATGGGTGGAACCAGAAATGGTGCACTTCAGCTGGTAAATCAAAATGCACCTTTTTTTTTTTATTAAATCAATGTTATTTTTAGTCAATGTTGAAATATGAATTTATTCTTGATTCTTTATAGATGCATGCTGAACTCCAAGTGCTTTCACCATTAGTACCAATTAGAGAGGTCAATTTCCTGCGTTTCTGCAAACAACATGCTGAAGGTGTTTGGGCTGTCGTTGATGTGTCGATTGATACCATCCGTGAAACTTCTGGTGCACCAACATATCCAAATTGCAGAAGGCTTCCTTCTGGCTGTGTTGTCCAAGATATGCCCAATGGCTACAGCAAAGTAAGTTCTCAATGAAATAAACTTGTTCGCACTTCAATTATTATTTCTGGTATCTATACACAAAGACTTTTCTCTCTTCTACTAGTGTGTCGTTTAGTACTATATATTCAATGAGTTTACATTCATGGGGTAGCTACTATTTTGCTTTTTTGTGTTTAATGAGTTTGGTTGAGCAACTACAAATTTTTGGATCTTACTTCAGAACATTGAATTGGTTTTTCCACCTAATTTGGATTGTCAAAATGACTAAAAGCTCTAGTCTTTTTTGGTCCAAAACCAAAAAGATTAGATTATTGAACCTGATAAGATGCTGATTATAGGGGACACAACAGTATTAAAAAGTCATCAAATTTCAGCAACTTCCTGCTTAAGATGAGCTTAATACTAATATTATATGAACACCGTACGTGTGGAAATCGAGGTTAAGGACGATTTAATTAATCTAATAAATTGAATAGAAGTCTCCATTACTTATATTTTTGTGCCTTGGGACACATTAATTTCATATGATTCTTCAGAAAGAAGATAAAAATAAAAATTTGCTTTGTAACTCTCAAACATTGGTTTAATTAAACAATGTATTTGATGTTTCTATTCCAATCTCTGATGCTGTCTCGATCAGTCCCCCGTGTATATAATTAATTCATCTAACTGTGTATTATCTGGTTCCAGCCTTGTGATGTGTTTGTTTTTTATACTATACTAATAAAGGACTTTTTAGTCAAACAACAAGACTGACTACATTATTTTTTTGTTGTCACGTGAGTATCTACAAAGTCTAAAGCTTTGTGGTACATTTCTCAATGTCTCAAGCCTAACCTCGTGCCTTCAAATTTGCATAAAAATGATGAAAAATTGTTTTTTATGACTTCTAATTTTAGGGTTCTAGGTTCTATCATGTCTCTCCTTGAACCTAACCTAGCTAGAAACCATTTCCAAGATTTGTCTTGTTGCATCACAAAAATTTCCCATTAAGTAATGTACTTTTTTTTGTTTATTTTTTTGGAGGTTGTAAATCATGTTTGGATTAGAACAAATTTATATTAATAGCACCAATAAGTTAGGTCACGTTATTCATGGTGTAAATGTTTGAATTCATTTGTCACAACTAACTTTGCTTAGGAGTTGTAAATTATTTGCCTATGGGATAAATACTTGTCATAAATTACTCCATAATTTAAAATATAGGTAGTCGATAATAAATACAATGTATATGATCATTAATTTACTATGTAATGAGGAAAAATTGTGACAACAATTTATTAACTCCCCTTGTGATTATTTTTATGCTTTAATTTATTCCAAGCAAGTTCAGATTGACTATATAAATTCACACGGGTTAATTATTATGTAGGTTACATGGGTAGAACATGCCGAATATGAAGAGGGTGCGAATCACCATCTTTACCGGCAGTTAATTAGCGCGGGTATGGGCTTTGGTGCACAAAGATGGGTTGCCACCCTCCAACGCCAGTGTGAGTGTCTTGCAATTCTCATGTCATCCACCGTTTCCGCCAGGGATCACACAGGTAACTAATTAATATAGATATTTTAAAGTAAAATCTATATTAGTGCAATTGTTCAATGAATCAACCTCTATCATGTGATGAGTAGTAGTCTCATATATTTTCTGTGACCAAATTTAAATTTTAAGAAATCAAATCACATGCAGCAATAACTCCAAGTGGGAGGCGTAGCATGTTGAAGCTAGCACAACGCATGACAAACAACTTTTGTGCTGGTGTTTGTGCTTCAACGGTACACAAGTGGAACAAACTTTGTGCAGGTAATGTTGATGAAGATGTACGTGTTATGACTCGAAAGAGTGTCGATGACCCCGGTGAACCAGCAGGCATAGTCTTAAGCGCTGCTACTTCCGTTTGGTTGCCCGTTTCTCCACAAAGACTCTTTGATTTCCTCCGCGACGAACGCCTCCGTAGCGAATGGGATATCCTATCCAACGGTGGTCCTATGCAAGAAATGGCTCATATTGCCAAAGGCCAAGATCATGGCAACTGCGTCTCACTCCTTCGTGCTAGTGTAATTTCCTTGACCCTTTTTATCACTTTTTTTAAAAAAATTAATTTTGAATAGATAGAAATAATGCATGGCGGTTTATCTATATGAATGCATGTAAAAAGATTGATTGATTTTGCATGTGTGGGGTTCATTTTCTTAAGATAAAAAAAATGTTGATTGAAAAGGACAAACTAGGGGGATTTGGAAGTATCTCTAAAGGACCATCTTATTGCAGATCTATAAATTTTAACTTTGTTGCATCTTTTGTAAATTTGTAAAAAGTCAAAACACATGATACATGTTACCTTTTTTTAGTCAGCCCTACTATGATATCACCCTTTTTACATGAAAAAAGTCTACAAAATATGACGTATTATACCAGACAATGGCATTTTTCGTAAATATATTCATAACCGATGGGCTTTATTTCCAGGCTATGAACGCGAATCAGAGCAGCATGTTGATACTTCAGGAGACTTGCATAGACGCGGCTGGGGCGCTCGTTGTATACGCGCCAGTTGATATACCGGCAATGCACGTGGTGATGAACGGTGGAGATTCGGCCTACGTGGCTTTGCTTCCTTCGGGATTCTCGATTGTACCCGACGGCCCAGGATCTCGTGGGTCCAATGGACCTTCATGTAATGGGGGCCCAGATCAAAGAATTAGCGGGTCGCTCTTGACGGTAGCCTTTCAGATATTGGTGAATAGTCTCCCTACAGCCAAGCTTACTGTGGAATCTGTGGAAACAGTCAATAATCTTATATCATGCACTGTTCAGAAGATTAAAGCTGCTCTTCAATGTGAAAGCTAAATAGGAAAATAATTTGGGACAAGGTGGACACCTTTTTTTTTATTATTATTTTTAATATATAGTTTAACTAGTAGAAAAAAAAAAGTGGTGCTAATGAGTCGAGTTGACAAGGGAGTGGAGGCTGATCAGTGAAGAACTCGAGCTGAATTGGAGGCTGAGTCAAGAACGAACCGCGCTGAAAAGACCATTGCTAGGTGGTAAGGGCCGGCTCAACTAGCTCGAGGTTATTAATTTGGGTCTTAACACAAAGCAAAGGTGGTGGTTCGGGTATTGACTCAGGGTACTAAGATCAGTTGGTTCATGAATCAATCAGCTTTTGGGTGAATGAATGAAAATTTCAATTTGGACAAGTTGTGTGACAGAAATATGTCAATTTCAGGAGCTATGGTTTGTTTTGATGAATTTATAGTTGTTGTTGAAGAGTCACAATGGCTCTTTTGTTTGGTATGTTATGGTGGGGGACAATTGACAAATCAACTATTGTACGTTATCTTAATTGACCTACTTTAACTTGACTCTGTTTGTCATGTTTATTTTTCTTTGCCAATATGGTCTAGGTTCACATTTCATCACAAGTGAAAATGTGTTTTATCTTTAACTTTTGCAGTTTATCAAGTTGTAATATATATCTTTCTGAATATTGTATTTTCAATATCTTTGAAAGTTATATATGTCATCTTCAATAAGATTAAACAATTGCTCTCCATTCTTGTTATGCAGATTAATTAATGGTTACTTAGACAAAATTTGCGATTGTCATAAAGATATCATGAGATTCAACTTATCTGGTTTGAAATAATCAGTAGGTGTTTGGACGCTTAAGTGATATTCACTCCATTCCTTTTATCTTATTACAAAGTCAATTTAGTTAATTTTTAAAGCTAAATTAAATTAAAATAATTTAATATTTTTATATTTAAATGTTAAAAAACTATTTACAAAATAATATAAGAATTGTAATCTTAACACTCCAAAAAATCAGTAAAGAGAGATTTCATTCACATGAATATTTTAAGAAATCTGCATAAATTCACGTACTACATCAATTTTATAAAATTCTAATTTATTTATCTTAATGTAATCCTAATATCTCACCTGAAACATATTTAGTATTTCATCAAATTTAAGACACAAAAAAAAAATAGGAAATATTATGAGGTATTTATTGATTTTAGGCTTGCATATACGTTGTTTGATGTACATGTATTTGCTAAGTTTGTGAAGATATGTTATCATATCATGAAATATTACTATTTATATTTATAATAATATTATGATAAATCTACACTATATATTAAAAGTGAATTATGCAGGTAATATAAATATAATATTATTGTGTTAAAATATGTTATCTTCTTTGGTAAGAAATTAACACATTGTATGAGAAGTATATTAAAATGTGTGATAAATATATTATTCATTAATAAAATTTATATTATATGTATTGTATAAATTATTTTGCATAATATGTATTAAAACGATACTATAAATGTTTAATAAAAAATATATTATTACTAAAGTTTTTCAAAAGATATTTAGTAGTAATAAATAGAATTGGAACCTATCGAATGTTAAAGTTAACCAAATAAGATGATTTTTTTAAAAAAAAAAAGTGACAGCAGGATTAAAGATGAAGTGAAGAAGAAAGAAGGAATGGATTTGTGATGAGTGAAGGTGAGACAGCTGAGGAGTGATGGAGAAAGGGGGCGGGGGCGGGGGCTCCTGCAAAGTGAGGTGCATTTAATGTCATTTCAGAAGCTGTTGGGAGAAACACTTGCCATGCATTTAATGCTCTCTTTCATACTTATTTGTTCGATACTCATATTAAAGTCTGATTAAATCTAGATTCACGTCAAAAAGTCACACATTGTGAGATAAAACGTTCTCTAATAAAGACGACTCCTTACCCAAGGAGAATTGAATGTTAAAATTGAAGAAGTATTTAACGCTCCATCGCAACCCCGATTAGTTATCCTTTTCTGCTATACTACTACTATTTTTTAGTTCTTCTTTTTTCTTAATCATGAGTAATAATTTTGTAAATATTTTCTTTTTTCTTCCAATAAAATATCCAAATCACTGTTGAGATCACTTTGGCCTTTGGCCTTGAGACAAGGCATTTTCTTTTACATTTGTATGGCTCATCAACTCATGATGATAAGGGTTTCTTCACCCTAGCTGCTTTGGATTTCAATAAACTAATGGTCACTGTGGACTTAACTAGCTACAAGGATAACTCTCTTGGGGCCTCATTGGTTCATTTTGGATGAGGATTTACTGCTGTACTACTACTATTTACTCCTTCTAGTAAAGAATAACATTAATGAAATGATTTATAAGGCTTACTAGCTACTAGGAATCTATATACACAAGTCATTTTCAAAGATACAAATATTAGATTGTTAAAATTGATTTTTACCACTTTTTTGTCCACATAACTAATTAGTTAATGTCAAAGTTTGTAACCATATTTATCTTCTAATCATATAGTAGTAATAATCCTTACCGTGATAATTGATTAAAAGAATTTATTTTAGAAAAAAGTCCAAATTGAATGAGGAAATGTACTTCCATATATTCCCTTTGACTTGTGTATATACCACACTTGAGATACGTCAACAATTGTCTAAAGGCATCAAGTAGAAATGTCACAGGCATGGTTACTATAAAATTTAGAATTTAATAACTTAAAGAAATTAAAATTTTAAAATTATAAACTTCAAATTTTGAATATGCCTGTGCGTAGATCAGTTGTCAAATAGTGGTGGCATTGGTTGTCACCATACGAAATACAATGATGCTTATAGATATATTTGTTTTATCTACTGGAAATTTTTTTATCCCTTTTGTGGAGTCACATATATATTAGTATTCCCCTAGATATCTACAGGGTGTGGTGGTGGTGGAGTTTAAAAGAATATGAGCTAACAATATGCTAGGGAGCAATGATTATTTTGTACGTTTGATTGGCTACTAGCTATTTTATATGGTTAAAATTAAAGTTTTGAGCATGTTCATATGTTTGTACTACTCTTCTATATGTGTGGAACTCTTATATTTTTTGAACTTTCATTTTCCCATTAGTTCCATTGCCCTGTCTACATTCACAAGAGTCGTCTCATCTACAAAATGGGACCATTGAAGTATGTATTGGCTCATCCATAATGTGTACATATTGCATGTGTCCATTAATTAATTCTTTTGTTTTCACACACACAATCCCATTTATTTTCACATTCAATCAATTCAAACTCATGGAGTGAAATAAGGGCATTAAATGAACGAGTTAGAGTAAAATGTATTGGGTTTAAATGATCTACAAAGCGAGTTATGCAATTTATTTTGTTAATTTAATACTAAGTTTTTTTTTATGGCTATATATAATATAGAAAACAAAAAAGTATATTTTTACAAATATTTAGAAAAAATTTCTCATCGGTCGATTTGAACTACGTATATAGAAACATTATTAGCATATGGTTTTTGTAAAATATAGCGGGATTTTTTCAAAACATTGCAGTATTTTCCTTTCAAAATGTAGCATAATACACTATTACGGCCGCAAACAAAATCTAATCCTAACTGAAATAGTGTGGAGTGTGGATACATGCAATATAATTTATTATAATTGTATCTGTATATATGTATGGCCAACTGAATTCAATATATATATTTTTAAATTGTATAATATTTGCAAAAAAACTTCAGAAGGTAATAAAGAACTATAATAAGCTACATATGTCATGTAATTCATATTTAAATGGAGTAAATTGGGCAGATTATAATGGGTTAAGCCAATAAATTAGTGTGTCATGATCCACGCAAAATTAAGCAGATAATTATGTATATCATATAAATTGTTATGGGCTAGATTTTGTCACCCTAAATAAAATGAATTAACATTCAATGTTTGATTATTCTATTCTTATACAAAAATTGTATCGGTTAAAACTTTTGTACAAAAGATATAGCTCCCTCAAGAGAAATTTTGTCCCTTTGACTTTAAAAAAAAATCGATATGCCATTTATGTTTTTTGAAGGAAAAAGGTTGTCTTTTTAACTCCGGACTCCTTTATACAACTTAAACTGATGTCAATATATTAACACACACTTAGTCATGTATCATGAACTTGTATGAATGTTAGTCTAATCTGAATATAGGATTTGAAATCTTTCACACACAATCTTCATTTATTTTTACCTTTCTGATGATTTGCGTATATAGATAATTTTGCAACCATAATTTTGACTTCTCATACGAGTTTTGGAGAAAAATAGGTGCAACACACATATCTTCCCAAGCTATAACGTATAATTTTCAAAATTTTAAGAAATACACAACCATTTTCTACATAAATTTGTGTTATGTATACTCACAATATTGTAAATTAATAATTTTCATACTAGTTATAAATTAAGTTGCTTACAATGCAAGTATATCATCGTAGGCATGATATGATGGATAACATGAATTAACAAATTAAGTGAACACTAAACTTATAATCGATTGATGAAACTATAATTGAGCTTAAAAACTTTCTACATTATCGGTATATATAATTTTAACACTTTTATATATTTATGGGGTGGTTACGTGTGCTGATTTCAATTACCAGTGGGTAATATTTGTACGTTTTCCAGTTTCTTCTTTTAATTCAATGTACCATTCCAGCATATGTCACTGCCTCACAAATATTCTTATCTACTCTTCTTCTTTTTTTAACATAAACCTCTGTAGAAATTTAATGAAATTAATTAATGCATGGGAAAGGGGGGGGGGGGGTGGGGGGGT
>NW_006238936.1:995383-1033759 GCF_000226075.1 Solanum tuberosum | reverse complement strand
GGGGGGGGGGGGTTGAGGGGTATCGACGGACAAAAAATTGCTGAAACCAACTTTTCAAATTGATGAGTCATGGCCTTGATTAATAAAGACCAGAACTTGGACAATGGACATTTAATTCCCTTATGAGTATCAACCTCACTTATAGCTTGTTTGGATGGTTGTTATTAGGAGTGTCAAATCGGCAGATTGGGTTAAAATTAGAGATATTAAAATAGTTCATAATCCGTCCAAATTTATGTTGGGCTCAAATGGGCTTAAAACGGATTTTGTTTTGACCCGTCCAATTTGACCTGCTTAACATCAATGCAAATAAAAAGTCTTAAAACTAGTTAAAATTGGAGATTAAATTGAGCTCAATTGAGGATTCTCTTAAATGTGTTAAGGCTTGAATGAGTTGAGATTGAACCCAATTATTTTGACTCAACCCTTAAAATTCGAATTACCTATAGTTGGGCTCTTTTTTTTTTACACCCCTGGTTGTTATTATTGCATTATATTGTGTTGTTAATTTAAATATAATATTTATTTTGATTATTATTTAAATAATATTGTTAAATTTATGTTTATATACTGGCAAAATGTCTCATTTTATGTAATAATTGATTTGACGTGATCCCACACGTACAGTTCTTCTCATTTTGCTTATTAAGTATCTAACTATTTTATTTTATCTTACCTTTTTATAATAGTTTCTACTCAGTATCCTATTTTTCATGTAGATTTATTCTTTAAATTGTCAATATTTGACATTATTATGTAACAACAAGAAATGATACAATCTATTCAAATGATGTATATTAATCCAATACAATAAAATACAACACAATATTTTTTATAATAGGATGCAACATAAATAAGGATAAATAATACTCCATAAGAACGTACCCTCCAAACAAAGTGTTAAGGTCCAATCGCTTGGAACCATTTAATTCACAACCTACGACTATTAATAACATAAGTCCAAATCAGCCCCCAATTATTAAAGGTGCAACGCATCCAGCCAAATTTGAAACTAAATAATTAAATATTGATTCTGAATTTTTTATTTATTTTCTTGTTTAGATGCTATAATACAATTGAATGACGAACATTAAGACTATGCTATATTGTGTGTAAAGATATGGTACTTGAGTCTAACTCAACCCCAAGAGCTAACTCATGAGGCGAGATTTGTCCAAGTCTATATAAGAAGACCAATTTTTCATCCCTCTACTGATGTGAGACTTCTCAACACTCCCCGCACTCCCAGACCTCAACTGGAGCATGTATACTTCTAAATGGAGGCCCAATATCGATGAACAACTAATTGAGATCTGGCTCTAATACCATGTAAATATATGACACCTATGTCTAGTACTCAACCTCAAAAGCTAGCTCATGAGGAGAGCTTTGTCCTAGTCTATATAAGGAGACCAATTTTCCATCTCTCTACCGATACGGGTCTTCTTAACACGGTGTTGTTTATTTGTTATGAACACTTTATAATACTAGCATTTGTGCATTGATAGAAGGAACAACACATGTTTAAAATCTTAAAATGTTTGTAAGACTAAATTAAAAGTGAAAAATATTTAAAACTTGTGGTTTAGAAAAACTAGAAAATGTCTCATAAATTGATCTTAAAGGTCAAAATAGACCCCAAAGATGTCTCTGTTTGATTAGTATTAATTATGAGGCAGTAACTGTTGAATATTTGAATCCAATAGAAATTTTCAACACTCTGGTCATCCTTCCAAGTTCCAACAGTAGACTTTAGACGATTCAAGTTGAACCTTCTGTCAATACAAATTTATATATACCAAGACTCTTATTAATGTGCGATGAACATTACCCATATTTGAAGTTTATCATCTTAAATATAACAGCTTATATGTGTGGCTATAAAAACTTTTATTTTATTTTGAAAATCATGATAAGGGAAAAATTAGCCGTCTTATTTTTTTTTAGTGCAGATTGGATAAATTTGCAGTTGCTTTAACTAACCGTCTATATAAATGTCGCTAGAGACTTTAGTGACTCTGAATATAATGATATTAACCTAATTGTCACTAAATAATTTTAGGATAATAAATATTACAGTTAAAAAAAATTATTACTACTAAATATCTCTTTTATTATAGTGTGTGTATGATGATACTATTAGCGTGAGAGAAAAAATAGAAAATGTAATTATTTTTTTATAAAATTAAATTGACCAGTTGGTTAATTTCTCTGCGTATAGGATAATATAGGATCGATGAACAAAATATTCAATTCATTTGTCTTTTGTTTAAAATAGTTATGGTCTTAAAAATATTATATTATTTGTATGCCTATCAAAATATTTGTAAAGGTAAGATGAGAATTTTAATTTAAAATTAAATTGAATTCAGTTAAAGTTATTTAAAATATTCATATACTGGATATATAAGGTAGGATCCATGAATTTAATATCCAATTTATTTTCCCAAAAAGTATAAGGAAAGGAAATAAAATCAATTTAATTATCATACATATATCTTTGGAAAAGCAAAACCGACATGAACGTATTTCACATTAGAAAAAGGGTCTATTGGTGGGAAATTATGAGGCCAAAAAAGCCAAGAATTTGATTCTATGAAGATAAAAAACACTGGAGTGGGGTTTGGGTTTGGGGTCTACGGCAAGCATTATTTTTTTGGATCTTTTCAAGAAAATTTATCATTTGATTGGATATTCAAATTTTAATTGATTCGTCAAATTTAAATTTATATTAGATTCATATTAGGTAGGATTTATTATTGAGTAACTTTCACATATAGCAAACATAAAAATCATATTTGTATGTTATAGCTATAGTTTGCATAATTGCGCTTCATAGCAAATTTTATGTTTGCTATGGAGCTTTTGATTTGTATAATTCGCTACAAAACATCTAATTTTATAAAAATTGTTCAGTTTTGTATAAATTCATCTATACATTGTAATTTGTATAATAAGATCTGTATTTGTATAACTATAAGTATATAAGACGAAAATATATGTATTTGTATTTGTATATACATTTTTCTCTCGCTTTATACAAACACAAACGCATTTTATACATTTTATATCGAAATGTATAAAATGACTAATTGTATACCGAAAATGGTTATTTGTATATCGAATCAGATGGCAAAAAAAAAGGATGTTGGCTGTGAATTACAATTAAAATAAACTATGGCTATAACATTTAATTTGAATTAATAGTTTGCTATTTTATATAATTTTCCCTTTATTAAAGTAGAATTGATCTCTAGCTAAATAAGGTTAATTTTTCATTAGTAGGACTTTGCTGAAATTTAAAACTTTCCAATTGAGAATAATGAAAATTTCATTCATCCTATCACAATCTTAACGTGAGTTTATCCATACATTGATTTATATCACAAAATAACAACCTTTGAATGATGCATCACTCTACGCATCTAATATTTTTATGTAATATCTGTCCCTCCCAAACCTGTCTCACATGCAACTTGGCTCCACATATCTTTGAAATTATAGTATTTAATTTGTTTTAAAAGGAAAGAATAATAGTATTTAGTATTGTACGTAGTAGAACTAGAGTTGTTAAAACGGACTTAGCCCATGGGGCCAGCTCAATCCAATCCGCTATTGGGGTAGGGCCGGGATATGATTTTTCTAACCCTATTTAAAACTAGGGCTTATAAACCCGATTCATATAAGTCATTGGCCCTTGAGGCTTGATCAGGGCCGGGTCGGGGTTGGCCCATGGGCCAAAACTTTTTATTCAAGACTAATATACAATAATCTCTGTAGTATATAGTCTAATTAGTTAAAGGAAAAATTGTATATAATAGCAAACTATTAATTCAAATTAAATGATATAGATATAGTTTGATTTAATTATACCTCATAGCAAACTGTTGCTATTTCACCTCTCTCCTGGTGAGTTTCGCTCGCCACTCTTCGTTCTCTCCCTCGCCTCTCTCGTTTTTTATACAAACGCAAGTGTATAAAGTGTGTTTGTGTTTGTATAAAGCGAGAGAAAATTGTATATATACATATATTTTTGTTCCCCTCTCCCAGATCTCGCTCTCTCACTTTTTACAAAAAACGCAAATTGTATAAAATGTGTTTGTGTTTGTATAAAGTAAGAGAAAATTGTATATATACATATTTTTTCGTTTCCCTCTCTCCCCTCTCCCAGATCTCGCTCACCACTCTCCCAGATCTCGCTCACTCACTCGCCTCTCTCACTTTATACAATTGATCTTTTTGTATATGTATACCAAAGCAGATTATACAACTGCTTTCTTTTGTATATGTATAGCGAAATATACATATTTATGTTTGCTATGGAGCGCAATTATGCAAACTTTGCTATAGCATACAAATATGAATTTTGTGTTTGCTATATGTGAAAGTTGCTCTTAGTTAAATACATGTTATGTTGTAATATTATGAATCTTATCAGATTTTGGTACGTCCATATACATGTATATGTTGAAATATATGGACTCAAAATTAGGTTAATTTGTTCTAGATACACTCTATCCAAGTAGATTCGCATGTATCTAGGACTAGGATACATAAACAAATCTCGCGCTCTCGCCTCCCTCCCATCATGCTTGTCACTCTCTTATCTCGCTCGCGTATTTGGTATGCGAGATACATGCTAATTACATTAGATTTTTTGCTAGTGTTATTGAAACACCATTGTTTGTCATATTTGATTTGAAAATCTTCTCATTTTCTTGATGTTATAAAATTATACGTTTATCCCGCCCTAGCCCTCGGCCCTTCTAGGGTTGGGTTGGGTTGAGCATTTTCAGGCCCTACCAACTGAAGGACCGGCTCGCCCTAGCCCTTCAAATTCCTTGGCCTGTGAGGCTTGGACCATGTGAGGCTAGACCGGCCCTTTTTGACAGCTCTAAATAGAATTATATTACTTTCTCCGTCCATTTTTAATTAAGCTTTGACATACTTTTGAAGATATTTTGAAAAATGACTATAGTAAATAATACAAACAAATTAGGAATAATTTTTTTTAAACTGAACTTTATTAGAACATCTATAAAGGGAACATGAGTACTAATATATATATATGACCAAGGGATCATTTAAAGCACCAATATTAGCTGTTAATAATTCAACAAATGGGGCCTTGTGTATATATATATTCTGGCTTCTCATATACATGACCCTTCCTGTTTTCTTCTTTTTCACTAATAATGCAGGAATTTACGTCATATAACGAATTTTAATAAAGGAATTATATAAGCTGAATAATCTAGATCTTATTTAGTGGGATTTTAATGAATATGTTATTATTGAATGAGCTGAATAACAATAGTAATAAAGTATATATATGAATTGTTATGTATGAATTGCCTATTGCATAACCCTTTTTTTCTTCTTGCGATACTCAAATACACATATTTAAATGTGTAATTAGTTGTACATGGATTTGTAATATAATCTTTATTTTCTATAGTAATTTAATTTAAGCAACAACCGATAAAATAACGATGAGGAGAGCAAGAAAATTCCCAATAGCCAAATTCAGAGATATTATTACAATTTAGACAGACCAAATTAGTCCCACATAAATTATATATGATTAAATTCTTTTTTTGGTGTATCGTAACATGATTAAATGCACATAAGACAAAAATGTCATTATATATATATATATATATATATATATATCATATCTAAGCAAATTAGACCTTAAAAATATCTCCAAAAGATTATCCTAAGTTCCTAGACCTCAAAAATATCTCCAAAAGATTATCCTAAGTTCCTAACACATGATTGGCATTGATTGACATTGTGGGGATTTGCAAATTTGTTATCCATAAAGAGAAAAAAGAAGGATCTTGATAATGCTTAAATCAAGAAAAACCCAATATTAATATAATATATGAATTTCTCTCCATACCTTTTGGAAGCAAAAGAATGGGAGAAAATATACATATTACATACTTTTCCATATTTCTCCCTCCATACAGCAGTACTTTGATCAGAATAAATAAAAAGTAAAAAATAAATTAATTAAAAGGGAAGAATTAAAAATGAAGAAAAAAAAAAAAAACTGGTTGGAAATCTAGGCAGACAATTAATTGCATTTATTGAAGTGAGGTGTTCAGTTCATGCAGGGGGGCTGAGCCTGGATCATAAAAGCTACTATTATGCCTGCATTTAAATTTTTAGAAAGATTATTTTTCAAATTTTCATATCATATTTAATTAATATAAAAAGTTTCATATTATTGTTAGCCAATATAACAAATAATATGGAAAATCGTTACATTATTATTGATTCATAAACTTAATAAGGGGAATAACTGATGGAAATATTAAGTGGTAGTTTAATTCAAAAAAAGATTATCCTCATAATCATAATCTTATCTCCTATATATAGAATAAATAATATCAAAATTTGTTTAAAAATTATATTTATATAGGCTAATATACTATTTCCTTCGTTTCATTAAATCAAGAGAGTTTTTTTTTTTTAAATCATATTATCTTAATATTAAATAACTATATAAAATAGTAATCAAATTTAAAATTTAAAATATCATTAATAAAGTTAACTTTGTAAAATACACCTTCTAACTAAAGTTTACTTAAGGAGTAAAGATCAAATACTAAAAAAACGGAGGAAGTACTACTAAGCGGCCAAGCCTTCTCACTTTGTTCCAAATAAATTACATCCACCTTTTCACAATTAAAAAAGTGGATCAGCCGTATAACAAATAGAGTTTTTGGTCAAAAACATTCGTAAACTATACTTAACTTAAACTATATCCTTTAATTAATTTTCTTAACACAAAAAACATTTCTCAATTATTTAAAATTTGATAACTTTCATCCTTGTGTTAAAATTTGCCAAAAATTAACAAATTCTTCACAAAAACATGTACGATTCACACTACTCTCAACAAAACTCTCTAAATCACCCCAATAAACCAATTTTGTTCGTTCTACATACATCTAAAATAATATTGTGGATTTTTTTAGCAATAACGATTTGTATTGTCTTCCTTTTAATTAGCAATTTTGTTTTTATTTACTTTTCATTTGATTGCAAAAAGTGGTGTCGATCGGAGAATTTACTTCTATTAATGGAAAACGAAACTCGAGTACCAGAGATCAAAATTAGTTGAATCTTGATCACCTCAATTATCAATTTGCCCCAAAAAATTATTGATCTAACGAGATTTGGACTTTGCAAGGTGAAGATGATGTGAAATTAAGCTCTAACTCCATTCAGTTGGTAAAGGAGAAGAGTATATCATGTCTCCTCGTAGATTCACACTGTCCTAACTTTTTTTTTAACAGCAATCAAGGGTCTCAAAGATGCTTTTTCCAACTGGTAATAATATTATAGAATTTTTTTTGATGAAAATAGTATGAATTGCATATGTTTTTGTGTGAAATTCGCTAATTTTTTAGATAAATTTTAATAGAGGGATGAAAGTTATTATGTTTTAAATACTTGAAAGATATTTTTTGTTAAAAAAAGATAATTTGAGAATGTTATTTAAGTTAGGATATCACTTAAGAATATTTTTAACCAAAAACTCTAACAAATACGATCCCAAATTAAAACTGTGTAAATAGTACTCCTAATTACTACTACTAATTTCTCCGGTGCAATTAATGAAGTAGGCCCTTTACCAACTTTATTGGAAAAAATTGAAGTCAATCTTTCTAGCTCCTATTTTTCTTTAACCAAATTGCGTCTCTCCTTCTTAATTATCTGAATAAGACCTGCATCCATCATGTATATAATATTATTATGCACAACTTGTCAAACTAGTATTTATTATCAAAAGGTATCTAAGAATGATCCAGACACAACTGACTTTCTCATTAAGTTTTTCCTATTTGATAAATGTAAATTTTTATATTTTAGTAAATAAATTATGTACCATATCAGATTCACTATAGTTTGACAAAATCTTGACCTTCAAGTTATATTTAAAAAATACTCCTTTGATTATTCTAGAACCATTTTCAAATTACTTGTTTATGTTACAAGTTAATGTGTCAAATCCTTAATTGTGCTTGTCAAACTTCTTAGTCAAATTACTATTACTATCAATCTTTCGTCGACATGTACCAAAATTGTGTGGTGTTCATACTAGCACGTCTAGTTTCTGAAAATATTTTTATATTCTATTATGAAAAATCCTAAAACACCGACCTCTAAGATTATTATTTTATAAAAAAAAAGATTTTAAACTTATAGAAATTAATCAATAATAATCTTTCTAAAGAAACAAAAACAACTTTAAAAATGAGGTTATGGAGCTAACTCATGCACCAAAATTAGCCTAAAGAGATGAGAATCGTTCAAATCAGGTATAAGTAGACTCGGATGTGAGATTCTTTCAATCAACACCCCCACCCTCATTAATCCCGAATCTAAATATTCTTTATCTAGGTTCCACTATTCGATCTAGAGCGTGATATTCAAACACACACACAGTTTGAGGGTGCCACATCAAACACAACAGGTTTAACTCTAATACCATGTCAAATTAGGTTTAACACCTAATTCACACCCAAAAGTTTTCTCAAAGAGATGAGAAACAATCTCAAGCGATGAGGGATAAGATCCCTGGACTCCTTGTAAGTTCGAGGGTGCCATATCGGGGCTAATGGGCTTGACTCAAAGACCATGTCAGATTAGATTTTCGGCCTAACTGGCCTCCAATAGCTCGATCAAAGGAAGGAGAAAGAATCGCATGTGGTGAGGAATGAGATCCCCAAACACGTTATAAGAATCGGATAATCTTCCTCCCTTTGAACTAATTTTTGGGACGTAAATTAAACCCTCGTCCCTATTTTGTAATATTATATTCTTATTGAAATAGTAAGTGGAGACATGAGATTATTTTCTCAATTATTGGATTCAAATTCGTGTAATAGAGTCCAAGTTGGGCCTTTTCCATTGAATTGTCCCTTATATAGGTATACCAATAATGTGTCACATATGCCAAAGATGAACCTGTCCATTCTCATATTTCTCCAAAAACATTTCCAAAGACCTCAGTATTGCACTTTAGGTGATAAATAGTAGTACTACATTGCTGTATTATTATTAAAAAAAACTCAATTATGTTCAATGATTTTTCTCTTTTAGCATGTGAAAATAGTCAAAGGGACAATGTACAAAATGGTCCTACACTTGATTTTCTACATTATTAAATATTTTACTCAAAATTTAACTTCAATTGCTGAAGGGGGACCCTACATTACAATCATATACTATATCTTTCTGCGCAAAAGATAATCATTCTAATTTCGCGTACTTGTTTGCTTTTAACACTTTTTAGGGACAATAAACAAAAAAATTATTGCTTACTTAACTAGTCGTTGTCCTTTCTTACGATTCAACTAACACTACTTGTCCTGACCTAATTTGACCTATGGAAGAAATAATTTCATCAGTCATCAATCCATTAATTCACATTTGGACCAAAAAGAAATTATTATGGACCAGAATTCACATCAAAGTTTTGTGAGGACAATTTAATTTGTTCGGCCCATTTGGTTTAACAGTTTGTTGATCTTTGTAGCCCATTTCAGTTCTTCATGCTTGAGTTTTATGACTATGTGTTTTTAAAATTTAAACATAGCCAAACTAATTACATGGAAAATTTAAATTTTGTAATTAAACTATTATTTTCTTTGGGTTTACAAAAGCTCTAATGCTTCAATTTAATGATACTCAAACTTGCACTGTTTTTTTTTCTTTCTCTTCAGAAGATCTTATTGCACATAAAGAGTTGCTATATGATGAAAACTGTTTGGGTCCATGGGGAAGTAGTAGTGCAATCTACGGCCCAAGAAGCCCAACCTTAGATAGGAATGTATTAGTATAAATTTTAGTAGGGAAAATTGTATATAATAACAAACTATTAATTCAAATTAAATGTTATAACCATAGTTTGATTTAATTGTACCCCATAGCAAACTGTTGCTATTGCCCAGTTTTCTTTTGTCGTTCTCTCTTTCTCGCTTTATACAAACACAGATTATACAATTGATCTTTTGTATATGTATACTAAAACAGATTATACAATTGCTTTCTTTTGTAAATGTATAGCGAAATATATATATTTATGTTTGCTATGGAACACAATTATGCAAACTATAGCTATAGCATACAAATATGATTTTTTTATGTTTGTTATATGTGAAAGTTGCTCTTAGTAGTAATCACATAGTTTTAATTTGAAATTACAATTTATCCCTATTTAGTTTGTAATTACATTTAATCCCTGAAAAAGTAAAACAAACCGGATACATAATATGTAGCTCGGATACATTATAAAATAATTTAGAATTAGAAGAGAAATAAGGGATTTTAGAAATAAAAGGAAATATTGAAAATAAGGAAAACATAAGACGTGCATTTCAGTAATTTTTTCATTTATGGTTAAAATTCTGTTTTTGTGTCTCACACTACTGAGGCTAGTTATATGAGACTTTATATTATCTCAAAGGTGAGAATTTCAATGAATCAACTTATGAGATAAGGAGAAATCTCACTCGACCAATATTAGTTGTGTGAGTCACAAAATAAAATTTTCATATTAATATATCCATATATATAAGATTGTATATTTTATTATTTTTTTCATTCCATTTTATGTGAGATAGTTTGACTTGACACAGAATTTAAGAAAAAAAAACTTTTAAAATTTGTGATCCAAAATGAATTATAGAAATTTGTGTGACTATAAATCATTTCATTAAACATAAAAAAAATATTTTATAATTAAATTATTACTTAATATAGAAATATGTCAATCTTTTTTGAACTAATTAAAAATCAATTGAAACAGAGAGAGTAGTTGTTAGAAAAAGTTAAAGAGGCGAGTGATTGAAAGTCAAATAATTCGCTGAGTAGAGTAGGCGGAGTCTCCATCAGGCACAGAGCAGCATGGCATAAGTCTTACACAAACAAGAAAAAAAAAGGTGAAATTTTGGACAATTTTGGAGGAAGTAGGCAGCAGCTTTGACACAAACATACATACATACATCAACATAATTTGTCTAGCTACCCAGTACCCACAAAGAAAGGGACATTATAGGTAAATGTTTTTTTTTTCTAAAAAAAGGAAAAAAATACGCGAGTTTTTTATTTAATTTTTAAGTTTTGATACATTAGTAAAATAATATTATTTCAAAAATATTCATACGTATTCGAAGAAAATATGTGAGGGATGGGGTGGGAAATGAGTGTTTAGGATGGTCAAGGGGTGGGGATTAGATTGTTGGGATGACGAGAAGACAATAAACTTGATAGATGACTTACTATGAAATTTATTTTCTATAGTTTTCCTAGAGAAAGTCATTTTCAAAAAAATTATTTTCTCTTATACCAATTACCAAATATACCGAATTAAATGATATCTTAAAAAAACGATCAAAAGTTAAATCTCGTTCGACAGGCATTTTAATTAAAAAATATATATTTTTATAAGCGAAACGATAATGTCAACTAGTTCTTCAACTTCAATAACTAACTAAAAAATCATTTGAACCTATATAATTAAACATTGTTTTAAAATATATATATATAAAAGGGGAAAAATAACTCATGGCCCTAATAATGCCCCTAGTTTGTCACATGTTAGAAGGACTGGTCAATGCTTATCTTTTTACCATGTTATTTTATCACATTAAATATACATCCCAGTGTACGTTAAAGAAATAACAGCATCGATTTCTACAAATCACAATCAGGCACCACATTCTTGAACCCGTTATTCTATTTTAACCATGTTGCTAATAATTTAAGAAATTATAAGTTGGATCATACTTTTATAATTCTCTCCGATTTGATTCAAATTAGTTGTCATGTTTTGCTCTTCTCGATACTTAATTTAACTAGTTTTGAAAGTTAAATATGATAGATCAACATCTGTTTTGAAATTTATATATTTAAGAAATATATAAAAATATTAATGAGTTATAATTTTTTTCTCATGTCAATATGATGAGACAAATACATTTTTAAAAAGTAGGTCAAAATTATTTAATTCTCAAAAGATAAAATATGACCGTTAATTCGAAAAAGGGGTAAATCATCTCATACATTTTTTAGGTAGATACACACAAGTTCAAAAGTCCTGAAATTAAACATGTGTGATGTGTGTGTACTATCATGAGAGGATCCTAGTCAACCACGTTGCAATACGTGACCACACGCTCTATTGATCGAGGCATTCACTTGTCAAGATTTTCACCTGTATAACTCGTAAAATTTTATTAGATATGTTATTATAAATAATTGAAATTAATCAGACTCCAAAAAAGAAGAGGAATAAAGATATTATGTTGGATTTGTTTGATGTTTTTCAAAATTAATAGTGGATGAGATAATGTTTTATCAACTTTTAGAAGCAAACACTTAGGATCAAAATTAAAGTCAGTGTCACGTAAATTGTCATAGAAAAAAAAATGTATGTGACTATGTGTAAGTTCTACGTTAACAAAAATGAGAATATTTTGTATGCTACATTATTGTGTATTCAAATATTTTATTTGTATATGCTTTAAATATTTGGTAAAAAATGTCACAATCGTTGGCTCAATTAGAAGAAACAGATTGTTTTAAAAAAGTCAAGCTTTTCGTATTTCAAATTTCAACTACCTTAATGTTAACATCACCTACTTAAGATGACATTGAAGGCAAACATTATTGGTTTGTATATAAGTCTATTGTTTATTGTTGGAAGTTAATTTTTTAAAGCTTCAAAATATTCTGGTCATAGATTTTGACGTGAAACTTTGAAACATGAAAATTTAAGTTTTTAAAGTTATATTTTAAAGTTGAATTTGTATTTGGTTATGCATTTTACTTTTAATAAAGTAAAATAATTCATAGTTCCTAAAACCTGAAAACTAGTCTGGCAAAACAGATATTTGAAGATAAACTTTTATAATCTAATCCAAATTCTATGATCAAACACTAGCTAAAGTTTTCATTTTTACTAATAAACTAATTGAACGAGAATATTAATTTTTAAAACTATTTTATGTTCTTTCCGTAAAAGTAACTACCATAACATAAGTCCAACAATAAATCATTCTTGAACTGAATCATGTTTCATTCCATGTAATTATATTTTTTCAAATATAAAGAAGTTTGAAAATATTTATGTGATGATTGTGAAAATCTTACAATTAGATTATGAGACTCTTAAATTAAATTAGAAGAATCTTTATAGTATATTCATATAATAAATCATATTCCGTTTAATAAGAACAATTGATCATAATCCTCTGGAGAACATACATTAAAAGTTAGCTAATCGCTTAATAAATTCATATATTTCATTTCATGCAACTTACTTATTTGATATCAATCTTATATGATAGTGGAATTTATCTTTTAATTAATTGTCATTAGAATATAATATACTTGTTGAGACCCTCAAATTTTGAACAAACAAGCTTAGTGGTTCCCAAGTACAAACTCTTCATTGTCACCTCAACCACTAGAGAAAGAAAAATGAATGGCAAAAAAGGGACTATTTTTCGGATAAAGATCCGATCAAGTATAATTAGGTCAAGTAATGTTCAATGACCTTATAGATTCATGTCATGTGTACTATATAATAATTTATGGTTGAGATTCATTTAAATTTTATACTCATCTAATAATAAAAATAACATAGCCATCAACTATTTTTATTTTTTTTAAAACTATTAAATAAA
Organism: Solanum tuberosum; assembly: GCF_000226075.1. Classification (NCBI taxonomy): domain Eukaryota; kingdom Viridiplantae; phylum Streptophyta; class Magnoliopsida; order Solanales; family Solanaceae; genus Solanum; species Solanum tuberosum. The sequence goes on along the minus strand of NW_006238936.1, from coordinate 1,020,050 downwards.
GCAATTAAGTGTACCCTAGCTAATATTTTCAAAAAAAAAATTAAGATTGGCGGGAATACTTCCCGACCTTTTTTACCTGTCACATACTCATTGCGAACACCAAAACCAACTCTTCTTGCATATTCATTGTAAAATCTAAGTGCGTTCTCATCACTATCAAACTCAAGACCAAGTTTTGGCTCATAATCTACAAGTTTCTGAGAGTTCCTTTGTAAAACTTCTTCAGGAGTAATTTCACACATGCTTTCTCCAAACTCTAAAGTAATCTCCAAAAATAGATCAAATTATAAAAATATATTTATTCGAATTCTTCAAAAGTGTCAAATTCTTTCAAAATTCAAATTAGTATAATTTAAAAAATTCAATACAAGAGTGCAATATCAAAAGAGAACTAGCGATCAAACAATTATCAAAAAATCAACTTTAATATATATAAAGGAATCAAACTTAAAGAAGAGAACAAAATCAAACCTTGTATTTCAAAAGAATCATTGTTACTACGTCTTGAAAATCTTAGATTTCTTAGAAGGAAAAAAAGGGATAGATACTTGTAACAAATGAGGTTTGGCGGGTAAAAAGGTCGGGAAGTATTCCCGCCAATCTTAATTATTTTTTTCTTGGAAATATTAGCTAGGGTACACTAATTTCTTTATTTAATAGTTTTAAAAAATAAAAATAGTTGATGGCTTTGTTATTTTTATTATTAAGATGAGTATATAATTTAAATGAATCTCAACCATAAATTATTATATAGTACACATGAATCTATAAGGCCATTGAACATTACTTGACTTAATTATATTTGACCGGATCTTTTCTTAATAAGTCGTAGATTTTTTGGAATATTTGCAAAAAAATATAATTAAACATGTTCGTCCATTCTAATTTAGGGTGTTTGGTACAAAGGAAAATGTTTTTTCTTTTAAAAAACAAGTCGTTTGCTCTACTATTTGCTAAGTAAGTAAAAAAATATATTATCTTATAGTACTATTTATATGCAATCTAAAAAACCAAATATGAGGTGGGAGTAGGGTTCAAGGATGGGATGGTCAAAGCTCAAAGGTTGGGAGTTGGAGACATTCAGTGGTGTAGTCACACACAACTCAAGGTGGATAATCAAACACCCTTCGTGAAAACGTTATAATATATATATATATAAAAAAAAAATTATATATATATCTTAAATCCTAGATACTCTTGATAAAATTTCTGACTTCGTCATTGAAGACATTGGGTTGATGGAAATGAGACAATGAAGTTAAATTGTCAAATATGAAATTTGTTTTCCCTACTCTCATTAGGAAAAACATTTTCTTCATTTTTGAAAAACGTATTTACTAGAGCAAACTATTTTTCAAAACATCTTTTTGACCAACCTAATATTAAAAAAAAAAGTAAAATTATTTTCTTCCCTACCAAACACAACCTTGATTGTCACTTTTTGAATTGTCTATAGTCATCGAATGATTTTTTTATGTTGCAATTGGATAAGGAAAAATTTAGCATATGATGAATGTGTTTTGTAACGAGGGAATGTTTTACACGAAAAATATGTTCCTAGAAAATAAATAATTTACTTGCTTATTTTCCATGTTTGGTTCGTAAATAAAAATATTGTCTTATGAATAGTTAGGTATAACCTAAACAAATATTACTAGTTATTACTTGGGACTATGATCTATTGGTGCATATGCATTTTATTATTTGGTAGAAGATGACTATTGGTTTTTGTAACTTATACGACCATTATTTTTTGTAACTTTCATGGTCATTAGTTTCTTGTAACTCATTTGACCATTAGTTTCTTGTAACTTATGTAACATCTATCACAATTACCTATATATTCACATTACTACCCCCTCATTTAACCCATTGATTATATTGAAGACTTCTTCACCTATAAATAGTAGTTTTCTTTCTTTGTGAAGTATCCAAAAAAGACGAGACAACAAGAGATAGGATATGAAATTTTTTGGAAGAAAAGACGAGAAGTATTATCTTGTGTAGTAAGAGAGAGAGTTGAGACAAAGAAAATATTCTAGGTCTTCTACTATATTCATTATACAAAAGAAAAATATTTATATGTTGAATGAAGGTGTTCTTATGTGGAACTTCGAACTCTTCAACTAATAGGAGTTGTTTGAGTTGTACGACGTTGTTGGACTGTTGTATCTTGGAGAGACAAGTCAAGAGTATTACTGATGGATCAGTGTAGATTATGCTGCAGTGGGCTTGAATCTCCTTAAAATTGCGAGATATCTGCGCCTCAGCCTAAAAAATTATTTATTCATTTTTGAACATTTTATTTCAAATGTAATTTATTATATTTGTGGTATATTACACCAACATAATTCGTATCCCAACCCAATGCAAGACTCGACCTTTGACCTGACACTAACTTGGGACTTATCCCCAATATTGACCTAAAACACGACCTTGACCCTAACATAATAGTTAACCCCAACATTGACTCAAAACTCAAGACCGAAAACTTGACCCCGGGATCAAGCTTGAGATCCTGATTTTGAGACCACAGATCAAACCCTAACCTCGACCCACTACCTTAATTAGAGCCTTGAAATCTCGACCTTGAGATCTAACCCTAACTCGACCTTACCAAATAAGTGACCCTTTACTTCGAGACCTTATATTGACCCCAACCAAAGACCCAACATTCAAACTTGACCAAAAACTTAAGGCATTGGGTCCTAAAGATCCCAACGTTAAAACTTGAGAACCAACTCCTACCTCGACCTTCACCCTCGAGACCTAACATTGAGATTCCGAGATCTAATCTCAACTCCACCTTACTTGAGATCCAATTCAAACTCTGCCCTTACTCGAGATTCGTGATTCGACCCTCAAACCGGATCTTGATCATGAGTTCCAAGACTTAACCTAACCCTCGATTAAAAAACTGAGATGTTGCCCTAATACTAATTCGCGACTTGGCCAAGTTTTAGGTCTGGATCAAGTTTCGATTTAAGTTGGTGGTTTGGTCATATGTCGGGGTCGAGCTTGAGTTATAGTTGAGGGTGGGGAAAGGTCATAGATTGGGTGTCAAATCCTATATTAGGGTTTGGTTGGGGTCGAGTACTAGGCAGGGGTCTCAGATCAAACGATCTTAGGTCGAGTCCTTTGTCGATCAGGGGCATTTGGGTGGATTATATGGTGGGGGTGAGAGGTGGTGAGGTTGAAATAGGGAAGGATGTTGTAAAATGAATTGTGATCAAAATGTATCGTTTTCACTCTGACAATAACATATTCAGTAAAATAAATTTAACAAATAAAATCTGAAAAAGATATAATGTAATACATATGCTTATCCCAACTTTTTGAAGATTAAAAACTATTTCCACATTTGACTATGGACTCAAGTAACGTACCTTATTCATTCTATTTTCTTTGGGTGATTCTATTAAATGCTTTTTTCCTAAGATAAATATAGGTTATTTTGTACACATTGGTTCATTGGATCCTTGTTTCTTTTTCTAACCAATGGATGTAAAAATAAATTCAAAGTCATAAACTAACCGCGAAAAGGATAAAGACTAGTCAAAGTGTTAGACAAAAAGACCCCCGCGAATATTCCGCTGGCATAATTATTGTCTCAAATCGCACGCCCCCTCGTAAATCCCTTATCACGCTAAGGATATTATCGTCATTTACTTAAGCTTCTGATTTATCCACCGTTCGATTCAGCATGATGTTAAATCTACGGTCCAAAATTAAAGTTTGACTGCAAGTACGAAAAAATATGCAGACAGGAATGATTGGGCTTTCGGTCATGACTTTGACCACTGATAATTTGAATTTTGATTTGAATTTTTTTTAGTAGAGAGAGATTTCCCTTTTGTCGTTTTTTCCTTTTTTTTTTAAAATTTTATTTTGGAGTTTTATTTGTTTATTTACAATTTCATTCCCTAATTTAAAAAGAAGAATTATTGTTCTATCCAATATATGCTTGAGTGAATTTTGAGAATCGGACTCTCACGAATAAGATAAGATGAAAATTTAAATAGTTGATTAGTTAAATTTTTAATTTTTTAGAGATTTGTGATTGCATTTTTAAATTACATGAGATTTACTTTCTTTATATTTTAAGTGTGTTACTTTGAATGTTTAAGAAATGAGATAATTTTTTTATTTTAATAATCTTAAATGAAAATAGATATGTATTTTAAATATATTTGTAAATCTTATAATATTAAATATGTACGAGGTATGTTTGAATTAAAAGGGATGAAACATTAATAATAACATTCCTTTTTAAATTAAGGTAAAAAAAGAAATAAAAGAAATAGAATTTTGTGAAATATAAATTAAAAATATATGAAATGTATTAAATCATTTTATTATGTTATGACAAACAAATTAAAACAATAAAGTATTAATTACTTTTCTTAGAAATAATATTTTTTAGAAGCAAGTAAATAAAATAAATTATATTTTTTAGTCAAAAGTGAAATAAATAAAAATAATATAAATGCTAGACTCTTATCATGCTTTTTGGTTTTTGGATTTATTTTTATTTATCACAAAAGGAGAGGAGAGAGAGAGAGAGAAGAGGCTTTATGTTGTCATATTTTCTCATTTTGGCATTTCAAAGTCTAATTTTCTCTATCTTCTTTGTTTTTCTCTCTTTCTCTCTCTCCCTCCTCCATCTTCACCATTGAAGAAAATACTTTTCAGGTGTTTGAGGAAGAGGAGAACTTATTACTCTGAAAATTTTGTGAAGGACAAAAGGGGTTTTTCTTTTGGGCTCTTGGCGAAGCAGATATGAATGTCATGCGTCGCCTTAAGAGCATTGCTTCTGGACGTTCTTCTGTTTCAGATCCTGTAAATTTCCTTTTTTCTTTCTCTGGAAATGGGTGTAAAATGATTATATGATTAAACCCAGCTAGTTTAGGATTGAATTATATTTGATTTTTTTGGCTCAAATGGGTCTAAATAAAAGTGGAATGGAGAGAAGTGATTCGTATAGTCGAACCACTGGGGTTGAGAAAACGTAAAAATTTAGGGTAACGGAGAGAAATCAATGATTTTTTTTTTCTGATTATGATTTGTTTTCATTTGCAAATTAAAGAAAAAGGAGGTAGAGTTTTTGAATTTAGGGAATTTAAATTCTTAGGTTTTTTTGTAGTCTTTGTTTTGTGGTTGTTGAAAAAAATGTGTTGAATGCTTCTTAAATGGTTAGATTTTCACCATTTCAGCTCTAAATATGTGCGAGTTAGGCTTAAAAAGTGAGGCTTTACAGAGTCTTGGCTTTAAAGAAGGTAGATGCTATTTGATGGATCATTTACTCATGTGACTATCAATTTTAACAAGTTTCTTTTGGCTTGGGACTGGGTTAGGTGAGGACTGTTAATATCTGCTTGTTGTGTTCTAGATTTTGATAGTATGTAGTATGGACTTGTAATGCAGTGATGGGAGTTATAATGGAAACTTGTAGCTTGCTTTTTGTTTGTTGTATTTTGATTAGATTTATCAGTAATTCATGAAAAGAGTATGATTTGTTACTGATTTTTAATAGGGTGGTGATTCAAGCATAAAGAGGGTGAAGGTTGAGAAAGAAGTAGATCAAAGAGTGGTTGGTGAAACTCAAATGGAAGAGAGATGTACAACTACTACAGTTCCAAAGGAAGACATGGCTTCTACATCTAAGGAAACCACTGCTAGAAGTACATCAGCAATGGATACTAGACCTGAAAATTCTGAACTTGATGAGCTTCCTAAAGAAATGCATGAAATGAAAATTAAGGATGAAAAGGCTGATAAAGCTGATAGTCTAGAGGATAATTTGAAGGTATACCCAAAGTTTTAACTCTTTTATGTCTAATTTAGTATGTAAAGTAGCTGTCTTTAAATTCTGGAATAAGGGTTATTGATCTATCTTGCATCCCATAGGATATGGAACCTGCTGTTGTTAGTGGAAATGGAACAGAAACTGGTCAGATTATTGTGACTACTGTGAGTGGTAGGAATGGACTAGAGAAACAGGTGAACTAGTTGAATGAAATTTAATTTCTCTTTACCCCCAATATGGTCTTATAGGCTTAAACTTAGCTCAAGCCGATGTTGACCTCATGCTATTTTCACAGACATTGTCTTACATGGCGGAGCGCGTGGTTGGCACTGGTTCATTTGGAGTTGTCTTTCAGGTATAGTTGTATGTTTATCTAATGTCTATTGTTAATGTTAGCATTGCCGTTGTCTGGATGACTTTTATTGATTTTTTTATCACCTTTTCTATTTCACAGGCTAAGTGCTTGGAAACTGGTGAATCTGTAGCAATAAAGAAGGTTTTACAGGATAGGAGATACAAGAACAGGGAACTTCAGATTATGCGCACACTTGATCATCCTAATGTTGTTAAACTACGACACTGCTTCTATTCTACTACTGAGAAGAATGAAGTCTACCTTAACCTTGTCCTGGAATACGTGTCTGAAACTGTTTACAGAGTTTCAAGGCACTACAGCAAAATGAACCAACACATGCCCAATATATATGTGCAGCTATACACATACCAGGTGAGCTTATTGCAGGATTCTTCATTTTTCTCATCAAGATTGCGGAATTTCAAATCATAACAACTTTAATTTCTTGTCTTGTAAATTATCTTGAGCACAGAATAATGAATTTTCTCTAAATTATAATTTTACAGATCTGCCGGGCCCTGAATTACATGCACGGTGTCCTTGGTGTATGCCATCGTGATATTAAACCACAGAATCTTTTGGTGAGCACTCAATTTTCCCTCATAATATGCTTATTGCTTTTAGATCTTCCATTTGCATGCGAAAATGACTTGAAATATTTTGAGTAACCCCTGTAGTGTGGTTAAGTGGAGTTATATCTTCTCTCTTCACCATTCTCCTCTATGTGCCCTGACTATTTGATGCTTTATTTAACTTCTGAAGGTTAATCCCCACTCGCATCAGCTAAAGCTCTGTGATTTTGGTAGTGCAAAGATGTTGGTACGTGGTGCTTCTTTTTTAAAGAAGAATTCTTTTTTCCCTTCACAATTAAGCAGTCCCTAATATTTTAGCCTTTGTTTTTCTAGGTGCCTGGAGAGCCCAACATATCATACATTTGTTCTCGTTATTACCGGGCTCCTGAATTGATCTTTGGTGCTACTGAGTACACAAGTGCAATTGACATGTGGTCTGCTGGTTGCGTTATGGCTGAGCTACTTTTGGGACAGGTTAGTTGATACTTATAATTAATCCTTCTGTGCAATCCAATTTTCTTATGTAGAAGATTCAAAGAACTAATATCCACTAGTGTCTGACATTTTAGTGCTGTATCTATTATCTGCAGCCTCTTTTCCCTGGAGAAAGTGGCGTTGATCAGCTGGTCGAAATCATCAAGGTGTGCAATCAAGGGACTCTCTTAATAGTTTACGTCGGGTGGTTTTTCTCTTGTCAAATTGGTTTCTTTCTCTTGCTAACCGTTTTGGTATACTTTGTGCTTGCCAGATATTGGGGACACCAACTAGGGAGGAGATTAGGTGCATGAACCCAAACTACACAGAGTTCAAGTTTCCCCAGATCAAAGCTCACCCATGGCACAAGGTTAGTGAAAACTTCTTCGGTGGATGTGGCTGCTTCACTAGTAGTTAAATTCTTTCCATCCTTCCCTTGTCATTTCCTTGATGAAGTTTGTTGAAAACTGTCCATTCAAATAGCACGAACCCCATGCCAAAACACAAAGCAAGCATACCAAATCTTAATGAGATTGCAATCTGCAGATATTTCATAAAAGAATGCCCCCTGAAGCAGTAGATTTGGTGTCAAGGCTTCTCCAATATTCTCCAACTCTACGCTGTACTGCTGTAAGTACAGAATTTTCTTCTTAATTATCAAGAATTTAGGATATTCTGGTAGTTTCCCATTTTACCCATCATTCAAACATGGTGTTCCATTTTTGTCATCTTTCAATATGCGAGTTCTCATTGATTGTGCTTTTAGCACTTCAATGTGATCTCCTGTCATGCTTATAAAGTTCAAAAATAGAAAACTACAGAATGTATGTTGAAATAACATTCTGTTTTGTGGAGAATTAATGGCTCTACATAGTCTTACTAAGTTGTTGTCCGTAAGTGGTATCATCCTTTAAACGCACTTGATATCTGTTTTCCGTTGATGTTGAGAGCATTTTGTGTTTATTGACAGTTGGAAGCATGTGCACACCCTTTCTTTGATTCTTTAAGAGAACCAAATGCTTGCTTGCCAAATGGACGACCTCTGCCTCCCCTATTCAACTTTACACCTCAAGGTGAGCTTCAGTTTAGTTTTTCCTTTTATTTTCACATGATTTGATACTTAAATCTGATTTGTCTATTGTCTTATACAGAGCTCTCTGGTGTGCCCGCTGAACTGCGAAAGCGCCTTATTCCTGAACACTTGCGCAAGTGAATTTTGTGAAGACAGCTGCTTAGGCTTTGTAAATGGGTTTTTCTTGAGAGGTTTAGTTGCCTAATCAGCGTTATGTGGCTCCAGCAAATGCCGCTGCTTTCTTGGCCTGAGTAATATTTGATGGAATACAACATCAGAACGTGGGAGCTAGTTACTTGCTAGTTGGTCTTTATAAACATACTATGTTCAGTACCCCCGTAGTTTTAGATGAGAGTTTTCATCTGTTAATTTATACCTTGTAGCAAGCAATATCTAGTTTGAGGGGTATTCAAGAGATTAATGAGTGCTCCCAAACTTGGAGTTATAGATGAATTATTAGGAGTTTTATATTCATTAAAGTATAACATTTCATGTCTTCTGGTTGTCCTAAAGAAATGTGAAATTGCATCATGCTGATTATATTCATATTAAGTTAATTGTTGAAATCTACCATGTGAAGCACTTCCAGCAATGACAAGAAGAAAAAGGAAGATCATTTATTGGCTGTCTAATAGAGTCCTAGAATTTACCCATTTTTGAAAATTAACCACCTATGTTATTACTATAAGAATATAATGGAATGATACCGGGAATTGACCAAAACTATAAGGATTTTATTTTCGCACATCTTGAATAATTCATCAAGTATCAACCAGTTTCATTTTGCACATATACTTGGTAACTTCTCTTTCCACAAAGCTGTAGGCAAATGTTGAAAGAATCAGTTGACATTTTCTTGCTTTTTGTAAGATTTTTTCACTTCATTGAATGCCAAGCCACATTCTTTAGATGAAAGAGGGCAACGTAACTTAATTTGAGCATTAAAAACAAATTAACAAATCATCTGCCTTTTGGATACAGTTCTCTCATCCATCAATTTAAGATCAATCGTAGCCATCAATAGGAGATTCAAAACACTAGCTAACATCAAGTACAATCTCTCTTATAAAAATCAGCACCTAAATAAGTACAATTTTGTGGTCCTGTGATCACAGCTAATTTGAACCAGGGAGATTACATCTCTATTCAATAAATAAGGACAATCAAGATAGGTCTACTTATTGACAACTGCACAAAGTACTAGGCATGTGGTATAGATGGATTATGAATTGGTAACAGACACCTATTTGATCTATAAAATGAGAGTACACCATCACAGATATAACCATCACAACAACGATATTATGACATTCTAATCAATCTATCAATAGACTTGTTTTTTACTTTTAACTTATTTTTTGTGAACCTATTTTTAAGTCTCTTGCCAAGCAACAAGTTGAGTATCCCGGATCAAACAAAAGAGAATGTGCCTTTCAAACCTGTCCCATAGTCTTGTTGGAGATCCTGATCGCTAATTACTGCCTCCATCGAGAACATTATCAGCTTTTTTGTGTTTCGTTTTCATCCACTCCATAGGGGATGGTACCAAGAAATGTGTGTAGGTATGGTACCATGCTTGCTCCCATAATAGGAAAGGCTCATTGACTTCAATGGAAAGGGCTCTGTTGTCATAGAGGACTTGGGAATGATGAACATACTCTATTCAATAACATGTGCGTTTCTTCTGGTCCATACAACCTAAGGCAGGCAATGAACAATAGGCTTTATGAAATATTATGCTCTTGTCATATGCTCACAATAAAGACTGGGACTGAGGCCCCCCAGAAAACCGAAGGCAGGCAATGAGCACGGGTTTATGAAATATTATCCACGTTACCATATGCTTGCAAGGTGGGAAAGCAACAAGTTCCTGTAAGCAAAAGTAAAGTTATCAAACTTTTACATAGAGGAACAAGAAATTGCAGAAGTTCTTATACTTTTGCATAAGAATAAGAAATTTGTGAACGAACTTGATAGCGTTCATTCAAAATCAGAACATCAACCAATTCATTGACAAGACATTAAGAGAAATATAAATATGAAAGTAAGCTATCTAGACTTCTGAAATATAACCACCATCCACTTCATCTAGAAAAAAACACAGGCATCCTTGGAAAGAAAGGGCAAACGAGAAGATTGGAATTTCCCATTCAAGAGATTGTCATTGTATAATTTTGCACTGCTGAAGAGTCATAAAGCTGGCGGTGCACACCTACTTAAGGCCCCAGTAATTTTTATGTTTGATCTAATGATATCAAGCAAAAAGACACTGAGTTTTTTGCTAAAACATATGATTCATCTTTTAGATCTTAATCTTGTAAACAGTGACCCACTTACTTTTTACCTTTCAAACTCCAAAGGAATATAATTCCATACACAATTTAGTTTTACAAATAAGTGTATTTACCCTCAAAATTGCATCACATGCTTCTTTTTGAAAGTACACAGAATACCCTCAATCTTACGAAGATTTCATCCATTTATCACTGCCAGCTGATATTTCTTCTTTCATAAAAACCATTGTTCAATGAATGCTATTTTCCATCAAATTTTTCTTTATTAACACCAAACAGCTAGCAAGAACCTGTAGAGTTATAAGGACACTTCACTACAGGACTCTACTTTCAGGAGAATCAGTAAATTAGAAGAGCATGAACCGTCAGAAGCAAAAACATTTTTTCACATGGCAATACAACTAAAAGGATCAGCATCATCGAATCCACAGCATTTAGCATAAACAAAAAGGAAGAGAATGAGGAAACTTAGGATCCCAAGCAACAGGTACAACAGTATCACACTCACTTCAGGAAAATTACCCCACCCACACCCCAGAAATGACATTATTAACCATCTTTTTCATTTATGAGGACTTCCCAAATCTTGCTATTAGGGAAGGCGACGGAATCAAAGAAAATCCATTAGTTTAAATCAAAAAGTAAAAACATCTTTGCCTTCAGAACATTATACTATAAGCTAGCATGCACCTACACCTTTACTTTACCTTTCTTTTAGGATTAACTTTGCATGCCATATAAACAACAGTAAACTACCTAAGACAACGACATATTGGTTTTGCATTGGATTAATGTCTATCTTTACTCTCAAGGCAACACACAGATTTTCACAAGACAGAAGTACTAGCATGGACTTATCTATGGCATGAACATTCAGGTCCCTATTCTGGTTGGGTAATTTGTCGACTGAAAAGGATATACTCCCAACTTTAACTGCAGAGAAGATATCAGGAATTATGAAAAAACATTAACTCCAAGCAAAATTATTGTTAAAAGATTCTGAAGATGGTTTCACACCTGTGTAGGAAAACTCGTCACATAATCATGTAGAACGAAGCTTTCTTCAGGATCATCGGACCCTGCCTTCACGGAGTCAAAAATATTTCTCAGAATGAGGACAAGTTATCTCCCTGATGCCGGGGAGTGGCAATTGGTGCCTGCCGTGGGAGATTGCTGCGAAATAAGGACAAGGGATCGACTCTCTTATAAGTCTCAGAGAGCAATCAATTTCAATAAATCTTATCATTCACATTGAGCTGCATAAAACTTTAACTTTTAGTTTCCATTTTCCAATAAATGATCTGCATTGTTAGCAGTTAGTAATATACAGATGTGAACTGTAAACCTTGGATTGAGCTGCAAACCCAATCAATAAAATTGAATGTTCTTATCTTTCCAAGCGCAAAGGAAACAAGAGCCACAAAAAATTAAAGGAGTGTTTTCTACCAATAATCCCCACAAGAACATATCCCTTCCTTAAAATGATGAAAACAATTTGAATCTCGCAAAATAATATGTCGATCAAACACTCTTGACACGAATTTCATTGCATTATGGCAGTCACCACATACACGAAGGTTCTTGTAAATCCGAATTGGTACTCCTTTTGGCACATAAAGAAGCCCAAAAGCAATAGCCAATTTCTCACTGTGATAGGAAAGACTTTGTTCCCTTCCTTCTTCATTGATATCATGGAGAGAAAAAATTGTGTCTGGCACATATCCAGCTTCCTTTATCAATGCAATAACATCCTCAAGTTTTGAGTAAATTTCATCACTCTTTGAATGACTTCTTTCCTCAGATATAAATGTGTGCACCACTCCATTCATCTCAATCCAACTATAACCAGGCTCTTTGTTTAAACCCTTCGAATTCATTTTTCTTCTAAGTTTTGCTGCATTTTCCCATTTTCCAGCAGCAGAATAGATATTTGACAACATAACATAAGGGACAGCATCTTGTGGTTCCAGCTGAAAGAGGGCCATTGAAGCTTTCTCTGCTAGATCTGTGTTCCCATGTACTCTACATGCAGCAAGCAATGCTTTCCACACAGTAGCATCAGGTTCAATATCCATTTCATTAACTAACTTCTCAGCCTCCTGTATTTTCCCCGCACGGCCCAAAAGATCGATCATACATGCATAGTGATCAGGGCTTGGTTTTATCCCATAATCTTTCTTCATTGAAGCGAAGTACTTCTTTCCATCGTCAACAAGGCCTGTATGGCTGCAAGCAAACAACAGGCCTATAAATGTAATAAAGTCAGGTTCTATTCCACTCGCAATCATCTCGTCAAAAAATCTCAGAGACTCCTTTCCTTTGCCATTCTGGGCATAAGCCACTATGAGAGCAGTCCAACTGATCACATTATGCATTTGCATTGAGATGAATATTTTTTTGGCATCTTCAAGGCACCCACAATTGGCATACATTGTCATAAGAGAATTATCAACTGATAATGATGCCTCAAGGCCAGATTTAATAAAATCCGCATGAACTTGCTGCCCAAGTTCATGTAGTGCCAACTCTGAGCAAGAACTTAGAACACTAGCAATGATAATTGGGTCTGGTTTAATTTCAGCCGTTCTCATCTCATAGAATAATTTCAGAGCTTCTTCATAAAAGCCATTGTGAGCACAACCAGTGACAAGTGATGTCCATGAGATTACATCCTTCTCAACCATGCTGTTGAAAACATTAATCGCACAAGCTAGGTCTCCCTGTTTGGCATACATATCAATAAGTGCATTACTAACAAGCTTGTAGCTCTCATATCCAGTTTTAACAACCAAGCAATGAAGACATTTCCCATTTTTGGGATCCTGCATACAAGCAAGGGAATTCAGAACCGAAGGATACGTAAACTCATCCACTTCCATATCACTAGCATACATCTTTTTGAACAGAGACAGTGCCTCCTCTGGAAATCCATTCCTCACATACCCAAGTATCATGGTATTCCAAGAAACTGCATGATTTACCTCCATCAGTTCCAATGCCTTCTTAGCACTGTCCAAATCTCCACATTTAGAATACATGTCGATTAACGAGCTTTGAACAAACACGTTGGCCTCAAAACCACCATTAACAATACAACCATGTACCTGCACCCCAAATCTAATATCAGAGAGTGCAGCACATGAACTCAAAACACCTGGAAATGTATACTGGTTCGCCTCAATCCCTTCTGCACGCATGCTGCTAAAACACTGAATTGCTCTTAATGCATCACCATTTTGAGAATACCCATTAATCATAGCAGTCCAAGTAACGTGATTTTTCCCATGAGACATAATTTGGAAAATACACTCAGCCTCCAAGACACGCTTAGACTTCGCATACATATCAATAAGTCCAGTCATTACAAAAACATTCATATCAAAACAAGTCTTAATAGCATATCCATGTATCTGTTCACCTCTCGAGAGCAAACCTTTTATCGCGCACATTCTCAAAATACTTGCCAATGTAAACTGACTAGGCCTATGCCCCTCACTTTGCATTTGCCAAAAAAATTCAAATCCTTCAATTTCAAAACCATGCTTACAGTATCCACAAATAAGAGAAGACCAAGTAATTGAACTCTTAATTGGGATCTCCTCGAACACTTGCCTTGCTTCAACAAGCCTCCCTCCATTGCCATATGCCGCAACCATTGTAGTCCATGTAAACTCGTCTTTCTCAGGCATTTTATCAAACATCTTTCGTGCTTCATCAGTTTGGCCCAGTTTTGACAACTCATTCAATTTTTTATTTTTGTCAAGTAAAGAACATTTTGGCTTTCGTATGATAGAACTTGCAAAGGTTTGAATCGTGCGATGAAGTTGCACAGACATATGGTGATACTGCTAGTATGAACATAAAATTTTCATTAGGAAAATTAATTTGTTCATATCATGTTTAGAATTGCATACTTTGTCTCATATAATTTTTGGATTTGCAATCTTCAAATTAACTAGTGTTATCTTGGTGCAATCATCTTGCTCTCTCCTATTGCAATTATCCTTAACACTTTGTTTGCATGATTGTGTTATTTCATGATATATCGTATTGTATTGTTTTAATGAATACAATGCCTGAATAGATTGTATAATTTTTTGTCGTTACATAATGTTATATATCCGTTATTTAAAATGATAAACCTACAAGAATCGTTACATAATGTCACATATTCATTATTTGAAATGATAAACCTACAAGAAAAGTAGAGTACATGGTAGAGATATTGTGAAAAAGTAGGGTAAAAGATGAAATATAATTATTAAATAATAAATAAAGATAAAATGATAAGAAATTATTAAGGTAATGACGCGACCACACCAAATCGGTCATTCCATAAAATAGGTCTTTTTAGGTAACGATAGATTTAAACGATACGATACCATAAAATTTTACTAACAATCAAAACAAACACTGTATTAATTACTTTTGACTTGAATTTAAGAGAAAATACATAATTATCCCATCGAACTTATACCATTTTTTGAAGTGGACACCTTAAGTTTGCAGTCCTATTACCCCACGAAACTTTTTTTAACCATAATAAATACACTCTTTTAACCCATTTTCAGAGTATGTGCAATCTCAAGTTTGAGAGGCGCGTGAAAGAGTAGAAATTAATCCCTAAACCAGTGTTTTAGTGCCACGTAGCATCACCAATTTAAAATTTGATTTCTTTATTAAATAGACCACCTTCCATCTTCCACAAACCTCCATTGATGGCCATTGAAGAGCTCTCCATGTGCAGCCAAAAAAAATAATAATCTCTTATGTCAATTCAATAGTTTGATATATAAACCCACGTGAGATGTCATATGAACTTCTGGAGTTGGCGAATTCTCAAAAAGTCCCTTTTCTATATTAACAAAAAAACTCTAGAGTTGGCGAGTTCTCAAACACAGATCAGTTTACAAATTCACTGCTTTTTTCTCTAAGTACCCAACAATCTGATTAGCTAATTTTGGGGATGCCGAATATGAATGAGTTGAAGAATACACCTTGAACTGCAAAGACTAATGCACGTTCGTACCATTTAGGGTTTGATAACAGATAGATCGATGAAGGTCATGAAATGCATCCGTTCGTTCCCTACTTCTTCGAAGATGTTTTGATAACATTGAGCTCGTATTGTTTACTTAACTTGATCACATTCTTGTGTACCCATAAACAAAGAAGATGCCATTAGAGCTGTCACTATGAATTCTCCAATGATGGAGCTTCTTCTATCCACACTGTTAAAGTTCTACAAACATATGTAATGGAGTTTCTAAAATTCTCTAGTAATCAAGAATGCTCTTCTTCATCGTGATTTAGTACAAAATGTTTAAGATAAAAAAGGGAATTTGTCAAGATTTTGAACGAGTCTAGGTTTTACCCGACCCTTTATTAAAGAACCTGGAAAAAATAAAGTTACATTATTTTATTTGAGGTGAGACACACTCCCTGACAATGAGATTGTAGATGCTGTAAATATGGTGTATTTATTCTGGTTGAAAATAATTTCGTGGGGTAATAGGACTTTCACAAACTTAAGGTGTCTACTTTAAAAAATGGTATAAGTTCAATGGGGGTTATTATGTATTTTTTCTAAATTTAAACTTAAAAGGGGAGTTTTTGAATAAGCTTTTTTAATGTGAATTAAAAATTAAAAGCCAAAAGTATCTTTTTAAATCTAAAGTAAAGTGTTTTTAAGTACTTTGTGTCTTTGTTGAAGACCTCTAAAAATTAAAAAGTGTTTAAAAATAATAAAAATATCTAAAAAAAATTTAATTCAAACACCATCAGAAAGTCTGCCTTTTCTTTTAATGAAGAAATAATCCAAAGTAGGTGCATTTTCTAACAAAATATATGGTACTATTATTTTATTAGTCCACATTTAATTAAACTCAACTTATTTACAACCCGACCTATTGATCAAGACATTTTTTTTTATATATAATAAAATGAGATGAAGATGCACTAATAATTTAGAGCTATCCTAATCACCCCATTGATATTATAATATAGACCATTTAATCCTTATAGCTTTATCTTTTTTTCTACACCTCCTTTCTTCTCTCCTCCATTTGCTGGTTCTACCAACTCACTGAATATTGTAACCTTTTAAAAAATAATCAATTATGAAATCAGCAGACTGGTAGCAAGCAAAAACTTGTGGATCATATGTACTCAATAATATTTTATTTAGGAGCATTTTGACTTTTAATATTTCGCTTAATTTGTCGATTTATATATTTTTTGGTATGGATTTGTCGTTACATAATTTTCTTGCATTACACACACATACACTCTAATACATTCTAATAGGCTTAGATCCTGCCCTTGACCGTGTATTATGTTTTTTCTAACCTTTTTGTCTTGTGGATTACGAGTCTATGCGAATTGGGTAATTTTAGTCTAAATTTTGAATTTTTAATCTAGAATTTAGTAATTTAAAACAATAAAAAAATCAAATTTATGTTGTAAAACTAAAGCAAAATAAGACAAGAAATATAGAAAATTAAAGCAATAGAAATAGGGAGACAAGAGATGAGAGCTTTTCTTATTATTCCAAGTCTTCGAGTGTATACAATATGAACTCTTATGTCTCTATTTATAGTGTAACATAGAGGCATACAAAAGGTTAGTCATAAACATGATATTAACATGAATATAATGGATGAGGTTATGCAAGTGAAATGTTACAAGAATAATGGTTATAAAGTTGGAGGTTATGAAGGTTATGATTATCTTCATAATTGAGGAAAGTAATAGAGATAATGGGTAAGAGTAACTTCTTGGTGTAATGGACATTCACACTATAATATTTTATAACACTCCCCTTTGGATGTCCATAGATAATATGCCTCGTTAAAACCTTACTAGGAAAAAACATGTGGGAAAAAATTCTAGTGAAGGAAAAAGAGTACACATATCTTTTAATACGCTTTGAATGTTGTCTCGTTAAAAACCTTACCGGGAAAATTCAATTGGAATAAAATCATGGTTAAGGAAAAGAATACAACGCGTAGTTTTCTCCTTTTGATAAAAACTTTACTTGATATCTCGGAGACGATGCATTCCAATCTTATATCACAACTTCTCAAATATTGATGTTGGCAACCTTAGTGAATAAGTTTACAAGATTATCACTTGAGTGGGTCTTTGAACGTCAATCTCACCATTTTGTTGAAGATCATGTGTGAAAAAGACTTTTGGTGAAATATGATTTGTTCGATCTCCTTTGATTGTATCCTCCCTTCAATTGAACTATCTATTATTTTCGTATATGGTGGCTGAAATATCCTTTTCAAAAGAAAATCACACATTTTCTGAATATGATAGATCACGATTCCAAACAAACACACTCTCGACTTAATTCATACATCAATATTATTTCTGCATGATTTGAACAAATGGTTACTAATGTGATTCTTTGAATTTTCAAGATATTGTTGTGTCTCCATATGTAAATAATAGTTCATTTGCGATCGAGCTTTATGCAGATCAAATAAATATTATGCATCTACATAATCAAATCATTTATGACTCGGGGATTGATCATTTCAATTTTATTGAAGCTTGCCTTTTCTTCCGAAAGAAAATCACACATTTTCTATGTGTTGAGTCACTTGCTTTGTTAATTTGTTGTCATTACTTGAATGATAATATGACAATCCTTTCACATAACTTTCGTTATGTATATCAAATAATCTTCTAGCATTTGCATAACCAACAATCTGTAAGTACACCAATTGCACTAATACATGACATTTTAAATTATTTTCATGAGATCAAAATTATTTTTTCTCTGTGTTAAGCAGTCTCAAAATCATTGGGTACTCAATGGAATTGCTTTAAGACCTTTTAAATCCTTCAAGGATTTTCATATAACCTTCATGTCTAGTTAGACATAATAATCACTCATTATGCATATTCAAGTATTTCATTTATTGTCAGACTGAAACAATTCTCATTCCATCCACCACTGGAGAGTATATCTCTATTTAATAATGTCAATTTTTTTGCGAAAACCCTTTATGCCTCGAGGGACAAACTACACTTTATATCTTACGGTTATACTTCACACAATTATTCATTTGTACCACACTGACATTATATTTTGATCCATGAACTATAAGATCAAAAACATCACTTTTCTAAGTGAAACAAAATATACTTGAATAGTTCCAATAATTTATCTGTCCACACTATATGACAAATTCGAATTTAAGATCCTCGTAACATTTATAGCATTGAGTGCTACTTCATATCAAAGATATCGTCGACGATCATTTTGATATCAATTTCAATACGACATAACTTATCGAGATCTCTTCATTTTTCATCATTTTCAGGTACCTGAATCTTTGCCAGGGTTTTATGAAGTGTTATGTCATAGTGCTCTTTAAAAGCACTTACCTCATTATCATGACCATTTTGATAATTTGCTCCTTTCGTTCTTCAAGAAGTTTTATGTTTGGAATCGATTGGTCTATCACGCTTCTGGAGTATCATAGACTCTGTCCTTCAAGGACTATTTATTGGAGCATTTGCAGCTTAATTAAAATATAATTGGGTCAACAAATACATCTGGCAAATTATTTGCAACATTTTGCAAATGAATTATCTCTTGAACTTCAAGTTCATATTTTTTCTTAACGAGGTTCTAGATAATTCACCCCACACATAATTTTCAGCTGCTAAACATATCTCCCCCTAATGTTAGGAAATCTAACATTTACCCCCAACCTCATTTGGGGATCCATCTTTGTGTGTGGTGGAGCAATAAAATCATATGTGCACACATCAAATTTTTAGATGAAAATTATTTGGTTCTTGACCCTGAACCAATTGTGATGGGAAAAACTTGTTGGCTTAATGCATACACGTTAAATAAACTCATCTCATATCAAAATTTTATTTGAGAGATTTGTTCTCATAATCAATGGTCTAGCTATAATTGGAGGCAAACAATTTCTGCTAAACCAACCAGTATTATCAACATAATTTTATAGTTTGGAACTGTGCTTTTAATTTAACAATTTGAGCAAACAACCTTACAAAAAAATAATTTGTAAGTTGATACAAATTCACATGTGACCATACCATAGATACATCTATTAAATCATAATAGTAAGCGGTCCACATGGCAGATGAACGGGCCCATATTCATTTTTTTATATGTTCCAAATAATTTCAGGGGATACCATCTCAACGTTAGTTGGTACAATGATCATTTTATTATGAGATCAAGCAACACATGAGAATTCTTGAAGAATCTTTTATTTCTTCAACATATAACCACATGAATTCTCAATTTTTTGCATCACATTTGAACCAAAATGGTCAATCGGTTATGCCAACTGATATTTGTTCTAGTAAACTTCTAGTTTAGAAGTTTACTTTTGCATGCAATTCCATCAGCATGCCTATATTTGTATACAACAAACAAGAGAAAGGCGGGTAACTTTTTATGTAAATATTCATAACCCGCTTTGATTGTAGTAATCTGAAGATATTTAATTTTTCAATAATTTACAATCTCAATATAATTTTTTTTTTCAATTTCTCCAAAACTTAAAAAGTTTCTTTTGAGACTTACTACCACCTCAATATTATGAACTATTTTAATTTTTGGATAGTAACAAATTAGCTCTTCCGAAACTCTTAATTAAGTTTGTGTACTGCCACAAATTTCACAACACCATTCTTATGGTGACCATCTCCTTCAAGGAGAAAATTATTATTATTGTCATGGTTAAAATTATTACATGCAAGACTTATTTCTTGACAACTAATGACAAATTTGTGTTGCCACACAACAACATTTATTTTGGTCATGACCACAACCTTTTATAGAAAATAATTATTTCTTTCTTTTGTCCTCCAATAGTTCATAATAAAACATACCACAATATTTGTGTAGTACTCAAAGTATATGACCAAAATGACCATTTATGTCAAAATCTTTTTTTTCAATATCTCAAACCTCCCGTAGAGATGAGATGTGACATGACATTTATCCAACCATACATGAACATGTCCTTATCCATACGAACACAAGTCACATTCTCTTCAAGAAATGAACCATAACCATTTGTACATGCTTCATAAGTTTTTATCAGAAACTCATTGTCATGCTTTGACATTATCAAATTTATGTGACTCACCTCAAGATCACTTTAAGATGTCAAATGTACCAATTGTACTACCACTTTGTATTCCTTTATTTTGATGGAGGATTTGCAAAAAATTTCAGGGTTGCATCAACAACAATGTGTCCAATATCTTCTCATACCACTTTGATGGATAAAAATTACCTTCACATTTGAAGGACCATCTTAAGAAATAATGTGCCCAATGACCTTTCATACCACTTTGATGGACAAAATTACCTTCACATTTGAAGGACCATCATAATAACCCATAATGTTCCTCCTTTTAATTACCACAATGATGACCATTAACATTTTACCACACCCATATTCATACATTCAACAACTTGTCATTTTTCAGACATATTATACACTGCTACCACATTCACATAAGAGAATGAAGCAAATTAATTGGACAAATTTCATGACTTTCAGTCAAAAGTATATAACTTTATGTTAGTCATCATCATATCATCACTATAGTGCATTAGGACTCAAACCCAATGTCTTACCCATATAAAGACGCCTTTGGTCATAAATCAATGGGACTTGAACCCAACTTCTTATTATCATGGTGCACCGAGACTTTACTCGATGTCTTACCCACTTGGTGCGGTAAAACTTGAATTCACCATCTTACCCTCAATCAATGTCTTAATAAACCAAATGCATTACCAAAAAATAAATATTGAATACCATAAATATAATCTGAATTTGACTTAAAATTGAGTAAAAACGAACAAAATTAATTAATTAGAACAACATGTTGGAACCATATAAAAGAACCAAATTAAAATAAATTAAAATATTTTAATAGTCCCTCTCAACATTGTTATGAAGATTATCATAATTTACTAAACATTTTAAAATAAACACAAAACAAGCTTTGTTAGTACAAATAATATATAGGATATGAAGTATACCATGCAATCGAAAAATTACTAGGATAATTCATAAAAATCAAGAAATACCTACCATTGATTCTTGACAGAGAATGAGCAACTCGTGTTCATAACGTGTTGTAAAACTAAAGCAAAATAAGACAAGAAATATAGAAGATGAAAGCAATAGAAATAGGGAGACAAGAGATGAGAGTCTTTTTCTTATTATTCCAATCAAGTGTATACAATATGAATCCTTATGCCTCTATTTATAGTGTAACATAGAGACATTCAAAAGATTATTCATAAACATGACATTAACATGAATATAATGAATGAGGTTATGCAAGTGAAAGGTTATAAGAATAATGGTTATAAAGTTGGACGTTATGGAGGTTATAGTTATCTTCATAATGGAGGAAAGTAATAGAGATAATGGGTGAAAGTAACTTCTATTAGGGTTTTGCCCTGATTTTCTTACCATAATTTAAGATTTATTTTTTCCTTAAAGAAAAGACAAAACATTACCATAAATGTTTTTACTTTTCTTGAAAGGAAAATATAATATTCTTTCATATTTGGTTTATTCTTTCCTTTTAGGAAAAAGTTTTGGAGTAACTAGTTCTTTTCTAGTAGGAAAGGTTTTAGGACTCTATAAATATAAGTTTGTTTCTTCTAACACAATAACAATAACATGCTCAATGTAGTCGTTTAAGAGTCTTGTTTATGGGGAGATTTATTCTCTCTAAAGTTTCAATGTTTTTTATATTAATTTTGATATAATAATATTTTGTATTTTAGTTATAAGTTTTTGTTATCTGATTTATCAACTATATGATTTGCAAATTGCAAGCTTCCGCATGACGCCCTAATCACCCTTCAGAACCCAACAACTTCAACATCCACACTATAATATTTTATAACAATTTATAAATTTTAAATTTTGATTGGACAACAGTGATATGTTCCTGCATTTACATTATTTGTATCAGACTCATGTGCGAAAGGTTAAAAAAAGAAGTCTATCATCCAAAATAATAGCGCCATGATTGAAAAAGAATCTAATATTTAATTCACATGAACTTTCGTAGGGGTTGGAGCAAACAAAAAATGAATAAACAACTAATGGAAGACAAAGAAACTTCGTCGAAATAGATAACACGTCCAGGTCCCCTCTTTTATTGTCAAAACTCCTCCTGTCGCATTATAAAGTTGACAGATAGTACTATGTGGCAAAATGTTTGAATTAATAATGAATTAATGATAGTATCCAATAATGATGATATGACCCTTTCATATAGATGGTTACAAACATACAATAAAGTCTTGCACCTGGGATAAATTAAGTCTCTCATCCAAAATTTCAAAATTTATAGTCTTAATTTTGTAACTTTGGCCATCCGGAAATAAACTAAACGCGAATAATAGCACATTATATTAAAAGTTGTTTTAGATCAATATAATCCAATCGTTATCACTGTTGCATCATAACAGACACTTTTTAAACCCTAAACACCAAAAGAAACTCTCTCTAAAAACACAAATCAAAATGGACAGTTCGCCTATTTATATATGAGTGAACTACAACTCACATCTTTTAACGTTGTAGTCTCCGTTAACTCCAAATTACCCAAACCAATATTACACAACTCTTAAAGATAGTTCATCCATTTATATGAACAAACAACAATATTTTTTTTTGTTAACATTCACCATTTATGAGCATATGCTATTAAGACTTTTTTTTTATATGAATGTTTTTGTAATGACTGGTCTTATTGATATGTATGCGAAGTCTAAGCGTGCCTTTGGTGGCTGAGTGTATTTTCTAAATTATGTCTCTTCGGAAAAATCATGTTTCTTGGACTACTATGATTAATGGTTATTGGTGTAATATTGGTTGAGTGAATTTGGAGTTAACGGAGATTACGACGTTAAAAGATAGGAGTTGTAGTTCGCTTATAAATGAGTGAACTGTCCGTTTTGATGTGTGTTTTAGAGAGGATTCCTTTTCTTGTTTAGGATTCAAAAAGTGTCTATTTTGATGCTAGACTCATCAATACATCTCTTTGACCAGAGTCTCCCGCAATGCTTATTTTTGCTAGATATGCTTCTCTTCAGTCCCAGTATCGCTGCAAGCTGCTCGGCAGTTGACACTGATTTTGTCCGTCCAAGATCATAATTCATAACCAAATTAAAGACGGTACGTCCAGCGACAAATCTCATTTCGGCGCGTCTGTGTACTGTGTAGTAACATGTGCCTAGTAGATGTCCTAACAAGAAACTTATGACTAAGTACTATAAAGACATAATACATAAACATGACTCTTAACTTGGCTTCAGCGAACAACTTTGAGTGTGTACAAGTAGACAATTAAACTTGTATAAAATTGAACAAGTAGACACACGTGTCTTGCATGACATAATACATGTAGGACGCCATGTTGGACACAAAATTGTCATGTAGGACATACAAATGTGTCTATTTGTTCAATTTTATACAAGTTTAAGTGCCTACTTATGCACATCCAAAGTTAAAGGTCATAGTTGTCGCCAAGTTAAGAGTTATGTTTATGTATTATGCCTATTTTTTTTGTTTTTTATTGGTTTTGGTTTTCCATCCACATTGGAGCCCGAGTTAAAAATGAAGGAGTATTATCACTCCACCCCAACCAATGTTGGTTATTATGTATATTATAAATCTCCTTAAAACTAAAGGTGACTAATATTTTTCATCCAATGTTACTTTCTCTCTTTTTCTTAAAAGTACTACATAATCACTTCATATTATTTGTTACAAATCCCTGTTAGGAACTTAGGATATATATACGGGGTCCGGTTTCAAAAAAGAAAACGACAGACAGATTTTCAGAAATATACATAAAGGGTGTGTTTGGTATGACCAATTTTCTCATGTTTGGTTGGGTTAAATGTTTTGGAAAATATTTCCAAATCAACTCATTGTCCTTAAATTTAAGGAAAATGACTTCCCTTCAAAACTTAAGGAAAACATTTTCCAAAACTTTCTTCCAACTTCAAATTACAATTTATTTTGTCCTTACCCTTAAACCATTCCC
>NW_006238936.1:965927-994566 GCF_000226075.1 Solanum tuberosum | reverse complement strand
CCCCCCGCCTCCCCCCAAAAAATATTTAAGTTTGTTTTTAAAAATTATATTCAATTTCAAAAATTATTTCTACTTTAGTAAAAATAAAAGATATTTCTCAAAAACATTTTTCATTCATAAATCAAAACACTAAAAATCTTTTCCGGAAAACATTTTCTATTCAATACCAACCAAACATGAGAAAATAAGTTAAAAATGTACTTGTTTTCCAGGAAAACATTTTCCTTCATACCAAACACACCCAAAAACTATAGCTATGTGAAATCGAACCTAGGTATATTTTTTAAGTCTTTGGACAATTCTACGTACCATTCGAACACCACACATGTTCTCTGATGAAATATTTCTATCGCTTTTATTTATACTCTCCAGTTATAATTTTGAATTTCAAAAATCGACAGAGTCCCTCGTCTTTTGTAAAAATAAAATAAAATAAAATTAAGAGACTGCATTGATTTTCTTTTAAAAATTTATTATAATTTTCGTGCAAAAAAAAGACGTCCATTCATTCTTCAATTTTCTTACATTGTGGATCATTATTACCCATTATATTGTATTGTATCGTTACTATACCTACAATGTTTGTTTTGATTGTTACTTAAAATGTATTGTATTGTGTTGTTAAATTTCGTTGTTACGTAACAATAAAAACCCCTATTTTATGGAACAACCGATTTGGTGTGTTCCCATTGTTACTTAATTTCTTTTTCATATTATATCTTTACATAATATTTCAAAATACTATTTTACCCTTTACCTTATATTATTTAATTCTAGTCAAAACCTCCTACCTTAGAATAATTAAGAATATTTTAGTAAATTTATAAATTACAATACAGTACGATACAATCAAACCAAACAATTAAAATGTTATTAAACAACAAACAATATAGTCTAGCCAAACATTGTATCTACCATACAATAGAATACAATACATTATGAAACAATGGGTAACAATGATCCAAACAGAGTGTTAAAGTTTATCGGCTTTCTATTAAAAAAAAAAAATCCACAAATTGGGTTAGTTTTTTCTTTATTTTCTAACCGACCATGTTCGTCAATTTTCGTATTGGTTTTAGTAATAAATTCAAAACAAGAATTAATATAATTTTTCAACTATATAATATTATATATTAAGAAATTATTTACTACTCCCTCCGTCCCTTTTTAGTTGTCCACTTTAGAAATGGCACACAGATTAAGGCAACAATGATTAGCACAGTGAAGTTACAATTTTACCCTTATGACAACTTTTCATTTCAAAATTACAACCACTTCTTTGAATTCAAGTGAAATAAATTGGAGGGAAATAAGGGTATAATAGGAAAAAATTTGTTGTCTTTTCTTGATTTGTCAAAATGGACAAGTAAATAGGGACATCTAAAAAAGGAAATATGGACAAGTAAAAAGGGATGGAGGGAGTATCAAGTAAGACGTACATATTATATTTATTGATCTTAATCGACATAATTTTTGCTTGATTTGGTAAGTACGTAGTAATCAAGATCAACTAATGAACAGAAAATAACCAAAAGTCAAAAAATAAAATAACAAAAAAAAGAAAGAAAAAACGTGGTGGTTAACTTGTTTTTGATTATTATATTCGCAAAATGACAGCTCGACAGATGGGAAGTAAAAAAAACATTTCTAGAGAGTACATTTCATTTCTATACTCCCTACCAGGTAAAACTCCATAAATCCACGTATATAAACAGTGTAATTATACTTCATATCTGAAAATCCAAAACTTTTGAATTTTTTCTTCCTCAAACGATTTTCTAAATTCCAATATTTCACCGTCGATCCTTTCATAATTTCTCGGTCAATTTTATTTTCCGGTGACGATGTCGACGGCGAGAGCCGGTAACGACGATAGTTCTAACGGTGTAGATACGACTCCGTTGCTTACCGATCAGGTTTTTAGGAGCCGACGGTTGGCGCGCCGGGCCCCGACCCTAAGAGGAGCGGCTCGATTTCTCCGGCGAGCTAGTAACCACCGACTGATGCGGGAGCCGTCGAGGCGCGTGAGGGAAGCTGCTGCTGAGCACATAGAGGAACGACAAAGCGATTGGGCATATTCTAAACCTATAGTGATATTGGATCTTATCTGGAACTTAGCTTTTGTGATTGTCTCAGTTTCTGTGTTGATTTTGAGCCTTGATGAGTTACCTTCTATGCCTTTGAGGCTTTGGATTGTTGGATATGGTTTACAGTGTTTGCTTCACATGGTTTGTGTTTGTGTTGAATATAGACGCCGAATTCAGCTTAGCGATTCCTCTCCAATTTTGAATTCTGAGCAGAGAAACGCTGCCGGAGGTTGGAACAGTTCGAGTTCCGGAAGTGACAGCGGGGAAACTGGTGATTATCAGTCCGAAGTGCGTCAGAATGAGGATGAAACTAGGTATAATTTCTCTTTGGAGGCATGTGATTTGAGGAGAATTTTTATTGGTGGCACGAGTAAATCTTGCTGTTGTTCATAGTTAGCACAGTAGTTGTTAATGCTGTTGTTTTTATCATTTCATTGATTTAATGAAGAAGGGTTTGTTTGTTAGGTTAGGATAGGCATTTGAGTTGAATACGGAGTAGTATGTATAGTTTCTTGGTTCAGGTGTAAGTTGCTGGAAATGAATTAGTATACTCCTCAATATGCTTCCTATCATAGTTATCATGTAGAGAATTGGCAGTCCATGTTACTAGTGCATTTGAAAGACATAGGAAGTGTCAGTCAGGTGGGAGAAAGATACTCTTGACTTCTCAACAGTGCAGAGCCGAAATTTTCATTAAGGGGTTCAAAATATGAAGAAGTTGAAGAGGGTTCAACATCTACAATATATACATGGAAAATAACTTTCACCATGTATAAACAGTGTAATTATCCGCCGAAGGATTCACATGAACTTGCTGGCCCCCTTACTAGCTCTGCCCCTGCTTCTTAATATGTGACTATGAGGCTTGAGGTTATTGAAATTGATGCCTGTGGTGGATAATGAAAGCTTGTCCGTAGTTTTACAAGGAAAAAGATTAAAATAAAGAGAGAAAAAAGAGTTTGTTGCCGAAGAGTGTCACAATGTTTGGAAGATAGTTCTTCTTATTCTTTTCTCTTGGTAGTTATTTCCTGCCAGTACCTCATTGTTTCTAGAAGACTGGAAATCATATAGTTGAGCCTCATAATGTATTAATGATTCTTAACATATTATTTCAGTGTTGCTAAGCATCTGGAATCTGCAAATACCATGTTTTCTTTCATTTGGTGGATAATTGGTTTCTATTGGATATCTGCTGGTGGCGAAAGTTTGACCCGTGATGCACCTCGACTTTACTGGTTTGTTCCAAGCAAGTCTCTGATTTCTGTATTTGTTGTGATTTACTTCGATGTGATGTTTATTTGGGTTCTTTGCAGGCTGTGTCTCACATTTCTAGCATTTGATGTATTCTTTGTTGTTATATGTGTTGCCGTGGCATGTCTCATCGGAATTGCTGTTTGTTGCTGTCTACCATGTATCATCGCTATTTTATATGCAGTGGCAGACCAGGTAGTTATGTAATTTTTTTTTTTTGCATTATATGTCACATAGTACATAGGAGATTACTTTCTTGGGATCTAGTTCCGATTATCAGCTAAATGATAGTCTGCGAGTGCAAGATATAGATTGTGTAAGTATGTTTGATATCTTATTCTTTTGTTTCATCCCTTTGTATTCTATTATGGTTTTAATTAGCACCTCTTTTTTTAACTCATGGTTAGCGTAGATGCTCTATCTTCATGTATTCTTCTCTCATGGATGGAAGTGTCAATATAAATTTATAAATTCACAGGATAAATTGAACTGTTCCGAAAATAGTTTGGTTTTGTAGTAGACAGTAGAGACCTCCGGAAAAAAGAAAGAAGATGTTGCAATTCAACTCTGTAGTTTGCTTTTGTAGTAGACAGTAGACCTTTTTTTTCCAATGAAATGATTCATTGACACGCATCAAGAAGATGCAGTAAGTACAAAAAATAGTTAGCTCCTATACATGTATACCACCTAAATTAAGATAGCAGGAGGCAGGAGCTAATAAATGTCAACAATGCCCTTGTATCGGGAACATACAATTTAATTTGTCATTCGGGTGGCAAATGGCAAGCAGTTGTCCCCTTATCCTGAGGATATAGGTAGAAGAAACTGTATTATTCCCTCTATTTCAATCTAGGTGACATTTTCCATTTTTCGACATTCGAAATATTTTACACCATTCAATTTTTCATAAGTATTTGACACCATTCTATTTCTATACAACTTTCAAGAATTCAAATTCATTAACGTTCAACTTTTTAACTTTGATGTGAGTTTCTCTATCAAACTTACTTTTGAACCATTACGTTGATACTTTTATTTCACTGTCTCTACTATAATATTTTAGTCAAATCTATACCTTAAACTTTGTGCTTGATAACATATAGTCATTATAGAATGAAATGGAAGGAGCATATCATTTTCACACTTCATTCCCAATAACTATGCCTCAATCCTAAGCATATTTGGGTCAGCTACATGAACCCTCAATGACTAATATATAGTTTTCATTAATCAAGAAAATTCTTGTGTTGTAACTCTATTGTTACACTGTTTAGGTGGGTTATTGAGCAACCCTTTTATGATTTGTTAATGAAGTAGATAGATTATCATCTTACTGATGCTGAATTGCTAATATGAGATGTTATGCAGGATGTAGAAGGTCTTCTGATGTTGCTCTTTAAATGCAATCTTATTAACTAAGGGGTCGTTTGGTGTGAGGGATTAAAATAAATAGTCCTGGGATAAAATTTTGTTGTCTTGTTTGTTTGGTTACCATGCTTGAGATAACTTATCCCAGGATAGCTAATCATCCTGGGATAACTTGTTCCCAACCAAACGAGAGTTAATTATTAACCCCCCACCCCACCCCCAAATAAAAAAAAACCCAGGTGATTCTCTAGATATTGCAAAGAGATAAAATATGGACAGCATTTGAACTAAGAGACCATTGTATGTAGTAGAGGTGGGGGGAGGGTTCACAAATTGTCTGGTTTCTTGGTCAAAGGTTAGAATCACGTCTTGTTTGGCTGTAGTCTCTACCTTTGTTTTTAGTAGCTCTAACATGAGATTCACTTTAAGTGAAACTTCAATAAAAGTTTTGATACAGTAAATTTCAGAAGTTGGTCTGTGTCATCATCCTCCTTATGTCCATCCTGCTTAGTTTGCAAAGCTGGAGTTTACTTCTACTTCTAGAATAAGACAGCTTTCAATGAAGCAGAGGTAATAATGTAGAACTGAACTATGTGGAACTCTTTGTTGAATCCACATATTTCAAGCTCTTATTTGGTTTCAGACCTGTATAACTTGGTAACTGGGGCCTCACTTTTCCTTTAATCTTGGCTACTCTAGGAAGTGTTTGGAGACGAGCATTCTTGAGCTTTCAAACATGCATGTAACATTCACAATTTGGCTGTCTTTTCCATTCATTAGTCCCACCAGTCGAGTATAAAACCTGCATCCACTAAAACTCAAGTATGATTTGCACTCTGTGGGGTCGGAATGTGTTTTACCAATCCATTTCTCCCAATTCACTAGCAGTAATACTCGACTTTTCCTAAATCCCTTATATCTCTGATTCTCCAAATAGAAGCAAATTGCACAAACAGCCTCTCTACCTCCACGAGGCAGGGATAAGCTCTGCGTACACTCTACCCTTCCCAGATCCCACCTGTGGGAATACACTGGGTATGTTGTTGTTGGTGCTTAGAAGAAAGAAAATATATCATCATGGTAGTAAAATTGCTTCAACTCGTGTATGCTAGTTACTTTAGGGTCTTGTGATTTGTATGAAGAAGGCATATAAATGCGAAATAGTATTTGGTTAACATGGTTGATATGATGTGCCTGATAATTGTAAGCTATGGTATGATATTGCATATGTCTAAGTCTGGATTACTTCCATTTTTTCCTTTCTTTTCAAAATGCAAAACGAAGGTATACGTACTCAACACTGTTGGAAATTTGAATTTGATATTGTAGGTCCTTATCTTTTGTTCAAGTCCCACTTTGTGCTGAATTTCATGAAAAGAAATATTTTATGTCTACATTATTCACTACCATCACAAAAATGAATTGGAAGTTAATGAACAGTGTTCCTACTTTAGGATTGATGTACATTTGAATGATTATAATTTCAAATATCGCATGGCTAGTCAACTGTACAGAGAAAGTAACTGCCTTCATTTTCTATCTTATTCTATTGATTGTGTCTCTTGCATCCTAAAGTTTCTCCTTTTGCATCAACTGTCTGAATATCTTTCTCAAAATTGCTTTCTTCTTGAGATAGGAAGGAGCAACCAAGGAAGACGTTGAGAGATTGACTAAATACAAGTTTCGAAGACTTGGTGAATTTGAAAAACAAAATGGCGAGATTCAAGAATCATTTGGAGGAGTAATGACTGAATGTGACACTGATACACCCATTGAGCATGTTCTTCCACTGGAAGATGCTGTGCGTTCAATAAATTTCTTTCGTTGATTGGATTTTTCCATAAAGCCTAGGATAAACTTCCCAATCCCCTTCTAGGAGTTAATTTCATTCATTCTTGTCTGTTGCAGGAATGTTGCATCTGCCTTTGTCCCTATGAAGATGGAATTGAGCTGCGTGAGCTCCCTTGTCGCCACCATTTTCACTCTGTCTGCATAGACAAGTGGTTGTACATGAACGCGACTTGTCCTCTTTGCAAGTTCAATATACTTAAAAATGGCAACCAGAGCAGCAGTGAAGAAGCGTAAGACTGCGTTATACTGTAAATGCTGCCATCAAAACGAAGATCTTGTCGTACTTATGGGTGTTCATACCATATTCAGACTTTTGTAGGTGCTTATATTCACACATCCTAGCATTCGCTTCTCTTGTCAAGTTGTAGTGTGTATTTTTGTGGGCCCTACATGTTTGTATAACTTTCTTGTATATCACGTGTAGATGTCCAAATTTAATCTGAGTGATATGTATGAAATCTCATAATCTTGAAGGTAGTGATAAGAGCACAAATTTTCTCCTTTCCCCTATTAGGGCAGCTTACACTAGTGTCAGCCAACTTGTGCATTTGTGTTTGTGTTGCCATTGATCAATTCTTGATTTGTATTAAAGCTTAAGATATTACTAGATCTTCATGTATATCACTACATGTATGAGGTACCAAACTCAGCCTGTACTAAAGCAGCCCTTGGCGCGATCATCCAATTCTGTTATCAAAACAAGTTCGTCACTATTTGTGTACCCATCATACGACAGCCCTTTCCTGGGTTCTTTAGGACTGATTCACTTTACATAGATTGATTGTTGGATTGTTAATTCTTGCTCGTTAGTGTCCTCTATCCTTATTATTTATATTAATAGTCATAAACGATATGTAAGGATCACTATTACAAAGAGTATTACACCCTTGATTGTGAAAAAATAATTGCTTGTTGAACCTGTGAATTGTGTGAGCAGGATACTCCAAATTCAAGAGTCAAATTTTTGAAAATGTTCTTGGTGAAAAAAATGTGACTTAGGATTCCACTTAATTAAAATGAGCCCATAAATTAAAGAAAATGGTGAAAAATCTTGATCCGCCAATAACCAAAAAAGGGTAACCACTCAATAAGAAATAGCCCATATATCAACATTTAACACTAACTAATCTCAGTTCTTAAATTGCATCACCCATCACCCCCGTCTAACGTCTACTCCCATTAGCAGTTCATACAAATTATCACTTAACTATAAAAATACAATTGTGTTTAAAATAACATTATATACGAATAGCAAAACGAATTAGATTCGAAAGAAAATGTCGCATATATATTTTGAGAAGTAAGTGAATCAAGAAACGTTTATTTAGTTCTACCAAAATTTAAAATTTTCTTTTCGGACATCATTGTTTTTATTGTTTTAGTTTTTTTTTTTGATAGAGAACCAACTTTCAGATAAATCAGAAATGATTTTATACGGATTATTCACAGTTAAGTACTTAATACAACTCTAGCCTTGTTTTTTTTTTTTTATTACTCACAATTCTCTAGCATTCTTACTTTCAAGCAAGTTCATAAACAATTCACCATAGTATAATTCATCATCAGTCAAAACAGTACTGTTAAATAAACAAGTTACTCATGACTCATAGACACGAGAAGAACACTATTGTTATCAAGCAGAAATAGTAGATTTGAAGAGACAAATGAATACTACGTACATAGCAAAAGTCAATACACAGAGATTATTCTTATCCAAGGGTTTTACCAACCCCGCCCCCCAGATTGTGTTTAGTATTCATATTATTAGGCCCTACTAAATTAGTATTCAAAATTTAGGCACCCAAACATGAGACATTTGATTATGGGCTGAAAGATCCCACCACTACCCCATATTGGAGTATTAAAAGGCAGATATGACATGATCAATAATATTGTTATGATTTTGAATATGACATAGATCAATATTGTTATGATTTTGAATCGATCAACTACTCATTAATAAACACAACTTAACGTATCTTTCTTTCAATTAAAAAAAAAACTGCGTCCTTCGCAGTAATTAAATTCATCCTAAAACATATCTATACAATTTCTTTTGTTGTTTATTTTAATCGATTAAAACAAATAGTAAAAAAATAAAATCAAAATCTCTTCGCCATTGAATTAACTAGAAAACTCCTCGGATAAACGGGCACACCCGTAACAACCCCACAAGAACCGTTATAACTAATTCCCATATCTATCGGTGCGGCCGTCCACTGCTGCGTATAAGCCGCAGCGCAGCCGGCCGCACTTTGAGACGGGGGCGCCGCATTCTTAACCCTAACAGAAAAATTAATTATCCCATTCTTCTCCCCTTTTTCATTCCTAAGCCTATAACTCAAAAAATGCAAATAATCTTCGGGCAAAATTCCTCCAATAAAATCGGACGTCGGAACTTTTGCGATCCCAACGGTTTTGATCCCGGAGGAATTTTTACATTGAACCTCCACCGTTAGATGACGCGCATGCATGGGTAAATCAACGATCAATTTCTCGTTCCACTTAGGAAAACCTCCGCCTTCTTTATCCATTTTAGTTGTTTGGAGGTTGCATGAATAAGATTCTGATTTGATATTTACAAAAGCGTTCTTCTTTACCGGTTGCTTTCGGTTATCTAGAAGATTCTCGCCGGATATCACCGTTACTTCTAACAAACGCGATGAAGACGATAAAGGATTCATTGTATTGTAATTGTAGTAATAATAGAAAAAGAGAAGAAAATCAGTATGTATATGCAAAAGAATAATATGTGTATTTATAGATATGTTAAAGGAAGGAGGAAAGAAAGGAGAGAGAAAGAGGGATGTTGGTTCTATATGACCAGTCTGTAGTTTGTTGTTTTGTTCAATTTTGACGTACGCGTTTGACGTGGTAAAACTGACTAACATATCCAATAATAAATGTTCGACGATTTCGGAAAGGAGAAAAAAAGTAGGGATCCATGTTCATTCGGATAATAAAAATCTTAGTTTCACATTTATCCAAATATATATATATATATTAATTTTGATTTTTAGTACTTCGTTGTATTTTTATTTATTTACTGTATCAAATATAGATATTGCTTTACTTATTTAATTTGAAAATCAACAAATAATTTATAATACTTTTATAATTAATTATAGTCATTTTTAATATATTTTTAAAATGTATTATATTTAAAAATGACTTAATAAAATTGTTATGTTAGTTATTGATTAGTGTGTCAAACCGGATAAGTATAAATATATAGAGGGACGATTTGACTAAAAACACTTTTGAATTCACACACTTATTAACAAAACAATGATTGACATAATGAATGGATGAATTAAGAAATTTAAGATTTTCAAAAAGTTCTATGTATTTCAAAGTAATTAATTGGGAGCATAATAAGTAAAAAAAACTATCATTTCTTGATTTATCAAAATAGAAAATTAATTAGCGATAACTAGAAAAATAGACAAGTAATTAAAGACATATTAAACTTCAAATTAATAATTGTGCATGTTGCAGGTGTATTACATTTTATCAAAATCTGACGTAGAACCCGTTAAACTATTTTGGCCGTTGCAAAGCAAGTGTGATAACTGATAAGTACCTATTTGCTTCATTTCAATTTAAAAGCATTTCAATACATAATCTTTAAAAAAAAAGTAACATTGAAATTTATGATTTAAAATAAGTTATAAATAATGTGTTCTGGAAATCATTTCTTTTTAAGGAAAAAATAAAAAATAATATATATATATTTAAATTAATACTAAATATAAAAATATATCATTTTTTAACCGAGTAAAAAAAACATATAAATTGGACAGAGAAATAGTTTTTTCACTCACAAAGTTGGACTAAATTAACTACTACTTCATTTTTAATCTCGTTTATAGCTCAAAAATATTATTATTTTAAAATTAAAATTGATAATTATTTTTAACTTTACAATTAATATTGAAAAATACTTTTTTAATATAGCTCAATTTTTACAAAATGTCTAGTTAGTAAAAACAAATAGCTTAATACATTATATTTTTTACTTATTTGTTTTCAATAAATATGAAAAAACCTAAAAGATCTAATTAAAATGGGACAGGAGTAGTAATTGTTACTAGAAGTGAGAATTGTTATGCGGAAAAAGTAATGACTATCTAACAACTACTTCCTCTATTTTACTCGTTCAATTTTGATTTTTTACTTTTTTTTTATTTGTCATTTTTTGAGAAATCAAGAAAAGAAAATATTTTTTACCTAATTATACCTTCAAAACGTTTTTGAAAAAGGTAGAACTTCATTAATAAGTAAATTGATTTTGAAATTTTGTCCGGGGTAAAATAGTAATCTTACTATGTCAATTATTATTTTCTTAATAAGCGTGTCAAGTAAAAAAATGAACAAATAAATAAGAACAAAATGAATACTACTCGTATTAACTAATATTTTAGGGCATTTTTTATTATTCAAAATAATTTGATTGTTCAAAATTCAAGATGAATGTTTGATTATTTTTTTTCATCTTTGCCCTTAGTTTGAATGTTGTTTGATCTTTTCTAAGAGATTAATTGCATTATTTATAAAATTTTGTTTATGATTGCACAAAGAATAATAGTAGAAAGTATAGTTTAAATTATATCCTTAAATATTTTTCATAATATAATATGCATTATCTCACAAATTTAGTTATGTAATAGAGAGTATAAAATAAGACTTATAAAACTTTCCTTTAAATTGTTGATATATAATTTGTCTCTGGAGGAGTAACGTGAATCATGATACAAATTTATTTCAATAATAAAGCTTGAGAAATTTCTCTGAAAATGCTTCCTAACCATAATTAGGTAAAGTAGGGGGAAAATCCATAATTAGGTACATCAACTTTTTCTCCACGGTTACATTTGTCATCATCATTAGAATTAATTTAAATAGTATGTTGTCAGTGTAAATATTTTTAAATTATTAAATCATTCAAATAATACATATAAATAATTAAGTCGTGCGGTCTGATCCTATTACGCACGTATATTTTATACATATAAATGTACTTTCAATTCAATTAATAGTGGAGAGTTATCTTGTTTAATTAAAAAAGACTTGCAGGGCTTGTTGGAAACAACATCAAAATTGATCAAAGGACTATAAATGGTTTAGAATTTTTTGGAAATACTAGTCAACTGGATCATGTCATATTACTTTCGAAATCATAATACATCATATTATTACGTTATCATGTATTATATTCATTTTGTTTTATACTACTTTTATTCCAACCTAATTCCATGTTGTACTATTCTCTATTAATTTTATGCGACTTCATTAAAATGGATTGTTTTTTTTTTAGTTAAAATGAAGATTAATATATTATGTAACATTACAATAGGGCACTGCTAAAACTAATTTGTTCTGCCACAATAGGAGGAGGATTTAGTCAATTATATAGGAGTTTTTTTTTTTGGCCTATTAAAAATAATTCATTCCTTATCTGCATTTATTATTTTCAAAAGAGAGAAGTATTGAAAACATTTCTAAATTTGATGCAAATTATTAGTTTTATCTTTGAACTATTGACAATCTTAAAAACACTCATTTACTTGACTAGCTGAACTTAAATACACGTATGATCTTTCAACATGAGTGAAATATACCCTAAAATTCTCGTCAAGTTTAGGGATATCTTTAATACTTCTCTCGACTTTTTATTAAGAGTCTCATGCTCCTATAAGAGTTTGAGAACATTTGCTTTGTCATGTGACATATTGGGAGTGCATTTGGGGTGTATAATAGTTCAATTAATCAAGAAAAAAATGTGTTTTTAACACTGTAAATAATTTGGAAATGAAACTGAAAATTCACGCCAAATTAAGGTGTTATGATCCGCCAGCATATGACCTTGTTTCGCTAGCAAGTTAGTCAACCTGTTTTGTTCCTTAAAATCATGCTTGATCGGAGGATTCCCAGCTGGAGGAGTAACTCCCTGCCTTAAAGGCTAATAATAGAAAATGAAGTCAAATCTCTGGTCAAGATGAGATGAGACAAAAAAAATTGTTGAATGGTCACTTTCCATTACTAATTTTCTCAGAAATACACTCTTTGGAAATCTTGCAAATGTGCAAGTCTTTAACGAGCTATAGTCAAGGTTTAAAACGTACCCATGGGTATTGAGCTTTGGTTTGTCGTAGATTTTGAAGTTAGAAATTTAAAAACTTGAGTTTTTGAAATTGTGATTTTTAAAACTTGAAATTTTATTTGGACATGCATTTTTACTAGGAAAAAAATTAAAATTTTATAAGTGAAACTGGACCTTTTTTTTTTAGGATAGATTTTTAAAATCTGTCCCAAAATCTATTATCAAACGCTCACTTAATTCAAAAAAATTTATATAAAAAACTTACAATTATATAAGAAAATGTCCCCAGTAACGTGAAACAAGAAAGAGAATATATGTAATGACTCGTACTATTAAAATATTCTAATTTGTTGAAGTAGGATACTGATAATGTCTATTGTTTTATCTCTTCGAATTATCTTTTGTAAATAAGTTATTGGATTGTAATGTGGAAATTATAATACGAGACTAAACAGTATAATGTGGAAATATATGCATATATATATACTAGACATTGGAGCCCGTGCTAGCACTGGCCCAATATGTATCATTTTTTGTTTCAATTTATGTGACAAAGACAAAATTAAAGAGTTAATCAAACTTTAATATTAATTTAAAATAGTTTAAATTTTTAATTATTGTTAACTATGGTAAAAAAATTTTTATGTCTTTTAACATTCTAAATTGCTAATTATTGTTGTATGATTTGTAATATCTTTTACGCAATTTTGAAATAATAAAGGTTATTTCTTCTTTCTCAATTTATGTGGTACTAATAAAATTTAGAGATTCAATCAAATTTTTTTGTCTTTAAAATATTCTATTGTTAATTACTGTAAATTATTGTACTTTCTAAGTAATTTTCAAATAATATATATTATTTCATTTGTCCCAATTTATGTGTCACCGAAAAAATTTGAAGAGTCAATCATATCTTTTATATATTTTTATATTTTTTAAATATTTAAATAATTAATTATCGTGATTCATAATATTTTATACAATTATTTAGTATAGTAAAAGAAATTTAAACGAAACAAACAAAACGAATTCATCATAGGAAATTACCAAAGCATCCTTCAATACATCAATAATGGGTCCGACTTTTTGTTTTTAAGAAATTGCACATTCGAAGGATATTTTTGTCCAAAGTGGAAATATTGTGTAAAAAATGTTTATTAATTGTGATTTTGAATGTTTTGTGGGATAATAGGACGCACGCAAAGTTAAGGTACAACTTCAAGTATCACTTAATGTTTTTTCTCAAAATCTAATTTACTTTCGTAAACTATGTGTCAGATCAAAATCAGATTAACAAATTCAAAATGAATGAATAATAAATAGCTCATACAATGACATAATTATTATTTAACTAAATAATAAAATGATAGTTGCATTGTGGCTTATTATATATAGAAAATCTTGTTAGCTTTTGGTTGAAAGCTAACAAGATAGTTACAATGTAACTAAATACTATAAAAATCTTTGCATTGTAGCTTATTATATATAGAATATATATATATATATATATGAAAGCTAACAAGATAGTTACAATGATAGTTGCACTGTGGCTTATTTTATATATATATATATATATATATATTACTTTTTTTCTCAATTTTTTAATCTTAATTTTTTAAAAACTTTGAAAGAAGAGATTTGAAGAAGAGCACTATTGTTATTTTATTAGTTTATTCGAAATTATTATATATTAAAAATGATATAAATATGATATCATTATTATAAAGAAAAACTATATAATTAGACATATTTTACTACTATATACACTATTATTACCTATACTTTTAAAATATTACGTACCTTACCACTAATTAAGAGTTTCTACCGTATATTGAGGAAAATACACTTAGATATGTACTTTTGCTACCACTACACTAAAATAGAGAGAGACAACTGAGATTTGTTATACATCCCAGATCCATGCGATTCACACTAGATACATGTATTTACATAAGAGAGTGGCGACTGGTGAGTAAGATGGGAGAGAGGAGAGGGAGAGCAAGCTGATTTGTTACGTATCTCATATACATGCAAATTCACTTGGTTACAATGTATCTAAAACAAATTACACATAATTTTTATCCTATGTATCCCGAGATACATGTATCAAAACATATTTGGACGCACCAAAATCTGATAAGATTCGTAATATTGCAAACTAGAATGTATCTAAGTAATTAACTGGAGTACTAAACTAGTTGATTTATGTAAGTTCCCTAATTATATTCTAAATAATTTTGAACTTTTTTTGTATACAATTATAAACTTTCTAATATCAAAAATAAAAAAATAAACATGCTATTTTGAAAACTAAAAGAGAGAAAAAAGAATGTTAAAGAGCAATAAAACGGCGTCGTGTGAAGCTGCATTATCTTCTCCATTGCTGCTTCTGAGCTGAACAAATGGCTTCAACGTTATCTTCTCGTCTCCCATATCTTCCTTCCAAACCGGTATTCCCACCTTCTAACTCCGGTTCAACTCTCCTCCACTTCACATCCAAAACCTGGTTTGATCAGTCCCGGTTTAGATGCTCGGCGGGTCAAACGGGGTTCTTCACGAAGCTTGGTCGTTTGCTGAAAGAGAAAGCCAAAAGTGATGTGGAGAAACTGTTCTCAGGATTCTCAAAAACTCGAGACAATTTAGCTGTTATTGATGAACTCCTCCTTTACTGGAACCTTTCTGATACTGATCGTGTTCTTGATGAACTTGAAGAGGTTTAGTTCCAAATACCCTTTCGATTCTTGCTAAAACTGAAAATTGAAAATTACTGTTTGAGATGTTGTTTTAGTTTATATAGTATTATGTTACTTATAGAAGAAGAAAATGTTGAAGTAATGATTGAAAAGTTACATGCTAGGGGTATCAAAATTTAAAATTTTGAATAATTTCATGATATTGTGTTTTTGGAAGTCGCATAAATATGAGCAAGTGTAAATGATTTTGCATAAATTGAGATGAGGGGACTACTCTTTTTGAGTTTCTGTTGTTATTTTTGCTTGTCTGAGCAATTTTTTGTGTGGTTCCTTAGGTATTTTATGATTTTTCGTTGTACATTCCTGATGATCGTCACCTTTGCCCACTATTTGCTGCAGAATTATGTCACAGTCTTAATTATTTGAAACAGGGTTTCGATAATAATTTGGACTTTCTCTCAACATGGCGTAGTGCTTCCCTTTGGCGTGCTGTAATTGCTGTAGAAGGTGGAATTAATATATTATAAAGTTACGCGTTATTTGATGAACTAGAGTTGAATGGGAAGTTTTACATCTTTACATATGAACTTTCCGGGGAAAGAAAACTTTCTTCGATATAGAAACTGTCTCAAATGAATGTTCCCGATCCTTGTGCTGAGATTAGTATCACTATTTGGTGTCTTGCATTACGTAGTATATTTATGTCCAAATACTAATCGTGCAGTTATTTTAGCTAACTGAGTTATTATATTCCGGCACATGCAAGTGTTGAGGATTGAGACAATCTTTAACTGTGGTTTCAGGTTCTGTTGGTCGCTGATTTTGGGCCGAAGATTACCATAAAGATTGTGGAGAGCTTGCGGGAGGATATATATGCAGGGAAAATCAAATCAGGAAGTGAGATAAAAGTAAGCATGATGAGATATTCAGTTTTTCCAGTAACACACTGGTCTATGCAATGCTGTTTTAGAAATTAAACCATTTAATTCAATTTGTTCTCAGGGAAAACTAATGACTGCTCATGCTCTACGCAGAGTAGTTTTACACATTTATTTTACTGCTTGTTTGTTAATTTTCTGTTTTTCTTGCCTATGGATGCGTTGATTTTGTGAAATCCAATGACATGAAATGAAGAGTGTTCTAAAGAAGAGTATCTTGGATCTATTGACTAGTAAAGCACCTAAAACAGAACTCAGTCTGGGCTTCAGGTTTCAACTGCTTTACTAATTTTAATTTTACATTTATCTGAAGCATGTCTTTTAATGGAGTGAACTAAAATTTGGTGCTTGCTTTTATGTACTAGGAAACCAGCAGTAATCATGATTGTGGGTGTCAATGGAGGTGGGAAGACAACATCTCTAGGTAAGGGAACTGATTTTGTTTTCATGGTAAACCTTCATAT
The DNA here is from genome assembly GCF_000226075.1 of Solanum tuberosum. Classification (NCBI taxonomy): domain Eukaryota; kingdom Viridiplantae; phylum Streptophyta; class Magnoliopsida; order Solanales; family Solanaceae; genus Solanum; species Solanum tuberosum. The sequence goes on along the minus strand of NW_006238936.1, from coordinate 977,811 downwards.
TATTGGTTGGAAAATGAGTCAATGTGCAATAAAGAAAAGTTGTTATATGTTTGTGGCAACAGTGAAATTTCTCCAAAATCCATTTTTATTGCATATTCGAGTAGTACTTTTGCCTTTTTTTCTTAATCCTCTCGAGAACATTTGATTTGTAATAATGAGTAGTAAGAGGAGCAAAAATTTCTGTGATGTCCATCACATAGTCAACAATTTTAAAAGTGGCAGTAACTTGTGACTGTAACTCTTTTTCTACTAATGCAGGAAAGTTGGCAAATAGGTTGAAGAGAGAAGGGGCAAAGGTGAGGCAAACTGTTATCTTGTAGCTGTCAGCTATACTACAGAACTATTAGCGCAAGCCACTTTTCTGTATCACTAAAATTGATGAATACTGTGTATTAACAAATAATTCCTGTCAAATTTCTCCAGTGAGCGTTAGGTTATGTTTGAAACAATAATTACCAATATTCATTTTGATCAAAGTATGGCATTGCATTTTAAAGAAATTTTTTGGCAAAGTTAGACTTGTCACATATGCTGAAGCTTAAACTTTAGGACTCCAGGCACTGACTCCTCATCTGCTAATATGGAAACATGCTATCGAAATTGGTGGTGTTGAAAGCTTTTATGTTCTTGAGTTGGTTTGAGAAACTGACACAATCGTTAGGTTGAGTAATTCTGTCAAGAAATATCTTGGTTAAGCCGAAACAAAGGAAGACATTCCTATGACTGCCTTCCAACCTTTTGCAAATCTTTATACTCATAACAGTAAACATATCTTGGGATATGCTTTCCATTATTAAACTTTAACCACTTGAAACATTTCATGATCCTTCCCTTCACCTTGAGGACTAGTGTTGGTAGTTTTTCTTACAGTCCAGTAATCTTTACGTATTCTTGTTGTGTAAATCTCTCATTCTCTTACATTCCTTTGATATTTAATCACAAAGGAAATTGGTTCTCAGGATAAAGTATTTGTTACATTTTGAAAAACTCACTCAAACATTCTTCTCTGCCACTTAATTAGAATTAGATGCATTATCTTTCTTCTTCTACTCATGACAGGATAGCTCCTGCTTCTCACACTTCCATTCTGTGATCTTTTTGCAGATACTATTAGCAGCTGGTGATACATTTAGAGCAGCTGCTAGCGATCAGTTAGAAATTTGGGCTGAAAGGACTGGTTGTGAGATTGTTGTTGCTGAAAAAGAGAAAGCTAAGGCATCGTCAGGTACCAAAGTACAATTTTAATCTACATGTGATTGCAACGCTAGATATTAACCCAAATAATAATGTCAGTGGAAACTTTTACATAACCACATGATCTTGAAGTTCTTCCTGAGTAGTTATTTCACAGGCTGTTAAAAGAGGAAAGGAAGAGGGTTTCGATATTGTTTTATGCGACACATCTGGCCGTAAGTTTAGTGAATATGAAAACACCTTTCTTATTCACACTTATAGAGTATCTCTGAGTAACCAAAATTGAAATTTTAACCAGGTTTGCACACCAACTATAGCTTGATGGAGGAATTGGTGGCATGCAAAAAAGTTGTCAGTAAAATTGTTAACGGTGCACCTAATGTATGTTAAACTTGAACTCTTCAGCTTTTTTCTTTATTATACTGTCAAACATCTGTCATGGCTTGTCCCATCTTTTGGAGAACTTGTGATGTTTAAGCATACAATGGAGTCCCCCTATTGCCTCATCACTGAAATGGCTTCAAACTGCTAAAACCTATAATATACACAAAAGTACTTTTTAAAAAAAACCTATAGTATGTAATGATGTATCTATGTGAGTTTTGGTGCAAGATTTATTCCCACATTATGAAGTACCAATGTTATGGATTCAAAGCATACAAGACCCTTTTCAAGGAAAAATAAAATAGCTGGATTTAGATAAATTTGATTCTTCAAGGGATTTCAGAGCATCTGCAGAGAGCATGGAATACTATACAGCTATTTGGTGATGCATTTGGAAAGATAGGAGTACGAGTTGTTTTGAAGGACAAAAGAACTCAATATTGAAGATCAAGTCAGATTGTATTTGTTGATATCTTTTCAGTGTAAACAAGAATGGATAAAATAGTGAAACCCTATAAAAGTTATTGGAATCTTTTGTATAGATAACCATGGTTGTTTTATCCTTTTTCCTTTCTTAGTTATTGGCTCCTCTTTTTCATCTAAAATCCAATTTCCCGCCCATTCTATTTGCTGTGCTTAAATTCTTTCTAGACTGAGCTAAACTTCTCTTGATGCTGAATGGAAAACCCTTGTCATGAATGTAAGAATAACATATTGAACTTTTGCAGGAAATCTTGCTTGTACTGGACGGAACTACTGGTTTAAATATGCTTCCTCAAGCAAGAGAGTTTAACGAGGTAATGACTCTTGTCAGCTCGTTATTCTGAACCTATATATGTTACTTTAATTAGTTCAAGGTTCTTTATGAAATTGCCTTCTTCTCTAGGTTGTTGGAATCACTGGCTTAATATTGACTAAACTTGATGGTTCTGCTCGAGGTGGCTGTGTGGTATACTTTGAATTCTCCAAATTTAGCTCATTTTTCTTTTTATGATTTTGTTGTGGTTAATCTTTTCTCTCTAAAAACTGATAAACTGCAACTACTTAAATGATCTCAAACTTCTGGCATTGCAGGTCAGTGTGGTTGATGAGCTTGGTATTCCTGTAAAGTTTGTAGGTGTTGGGGAAGGTGTAGATGACCTCCAACCGTTCAATGCTGAGGAATTTGTTAATGCTATCTTCCCATGAGGCATGATTCAGTGACAGTTTCTCCTAGATTCTAAGTACATCACTATCTTAAATATTATGGCATATGATGGTAGTGGTGTGGTCTTTCAATTTGAGTTTCTTTGGTGATAGAAAATATCAATCCCAAAAGTATTCTATATTCTTGGCATCTCAAACTGATAGTTAGGTGAGGAACTAGTATGGCTGCAAGACAAATGAGAACACTTTGCTAATTGAACACTGTTCATCGTTCCAACAGTATCAATATGACCAATAACAGTCTATAAGATTCTGGAAACATTCATTTATTATTTGTGCAGTTCAAATTAGTATATCAACTATGGGAGCCTATAGTCTCACTTCGTGTCTAGTGTAGATCAATGTAAATACTTCAGAATCAAGAGTATCCAGAGTGTGGAGTAGCGGTCAATGAACCCGGAATGAAGACCATTAGAATATAGGTTCAAATCCAGTTAAAAGCAAAAAACAATAATTAGTGATTTCTTTCCATTTGCTTGAATTTGATGGGTAGAGTTACTGGGGAATTGGTGTATTGTTGTATAGGAGGTAGATAAGAACACATGTATTTGTAATGGTGTACTAAGCGAGTTCTTGATTTTGGTAGTATTTACAATCGTTGTATTCTTTATTCATCGCATAACAAATCAATGCATCACTCTATTATTTACTGTATAACAATCCATGTAGTATAATTCCTACACAAATAGTTTGTGCATTGGGAACATAATATATATGATTTACTGTAAATTACCAAACTAAAGCAATCAAATATTCTGACACTAGCTTGATGCTAAAGAATGTCTTATTCTTGGTTCTGGTAGTATCATTTTCTCATTGTACAATAAGCAATAGCTTTGATATCATAATTGTTTTTTCGTCTCAGGTGAACTCTCTGGTGTTGACAAGACACACAAACTGAGGAGTAATGAGACATTAGAAATTTTGTCTTTAACAGAAAGAGTGCCTTATGCTCCTTTGTTTATCTAGATCTGCTCTATTCCATTGAGGCTGTGTTCATCAGAAGAGACACTTAAGTTGTGTAGTACAACAGATGCCATTAGTTGCATCGCCTTTTTTTGTTTTTCAAAAGATCTGTGTCATCTCATTGTCATTGTTACAGTATTAAGTAGTAATACAGCACTGCAGTTAAAGTTGAGTTTCATTGGACACAGCTTATACAAGATTGATGTACATGACTTTCACTTCGTTCTCTTTCAATAATTCATGGTTCAATTGTGTATTCCAACAAGCAACGCTTAGTTACAAAGAAGATACAGAAGACAACTAAGGGCATTTCAGATAATACGAGATATTGATTTGGTGATTACATATATGAGTCTTGAGATTATATCAATGATTTGCTATTGTACATGAGCTGGAGCTGCTGAACGGGTTTAGCAAATGTATCTACGTAATGTGTTGAGTTGAAGTTCATAAACTTGCTACAGGCATGTGATAGAATGTTGCATTCGAGGTGTAGACCAATTTCCTCGAGTCCTTGAGCCGAAAATCAATTGCAACTACAGTTATGTTCCTTCCACTCTTAGTGATCGACCCATCTACGACCACCTCTGCCTAGAGTGGACATAAATATAAAAGCAAATAAATAGGAAAGAGAGAAGAATGAGATCTCCTTTTATGATGTGCATTTGATCTTACATATTGTTACTATACACTAAAATCTAGAGGCATTGAGGTAAAATGAGCTTAAATGAAAGCTTTAATACTCACGTTGCTTGGAGCAGCAGAAAGATATGACATTCTCAATTCTCCAAGAAAAAGCTTCTTATCCTTTCCTACAACAGTTCTAGCACAGGCAATTGACACCCTCTCTGCGACAGCTCCAACTGCTCCTCCATGCATGCTACGATAAATATTCTACAATAAAGAGGTTGCACACTTGTCAAATGGAAAATACAAGACTCAAGAGTGAGGGCAAGCCCATCCAACTAGAAGAAAACAAAAGCACAAATCTAACAAAGTTGTTCTGCAAAAGAACTGCAAAGGGAGCACACACGAAGTAATCCTGGCTAGTATGATTGTTAAGATTGATCAAAACCATGTAAGAGACTCTTAACCATTTCTGAAAATGGGTTTCACACCTTGAACTGTGATCTAAATGTCAACAAAAGAACAATTCCCCCATTGCTCTAAGGCTCAGGCTTGCCTAAATTCCAAAGAAAAGAAACAGAGTTGTATGTGCTGAAAAATTGAACAGAAGTGAAAATTCCAAAGAAAAGAAACAGAGTTGTATGTGCTGAAAAATTGAACAGAAGTGAAAATTCCAAAGAAAAGAAACAGAGTTGTATGTGCTGAAAAATTGAACAGAAGTGAAAATTCCAAAGAAAAGAAACAGAGTTGTATGTGCTGAAAAATTGAACAGAAGTGAAAATTCCAAAGAAAAGAAACAGAGTTGTATGTGCTGAAAAATTGAACAGAAGTGAAAATCAGATCCCAACAAAGGGCGAAATATTTTACCGAGATTGCAGATTTGACAGATAGAATGCAGGAGACTTTGCCAGGATGGATGCTGTGGACCTTGAGGCAGCCGCGAGTGAGTTCAGAGAAAGATTTATATTGGGCCGGAAAGTTGTCCCCGTGGAGTTGCACGCGGCTGAGGAGACGATCCACCAAGAAAGCGGCCTCCTCAGCTAAATCTTCGGAGATGACTGTCTCTTTGGTGTATGAACTCTTGGATTTTGAACTCTCTTCCCCCATCTACCTTGACCTTGCCTGATAAAGATTCAACTGTATATACCTAAGCAATTTGCTATCCAATCAACAAATTTCAAAGCTATATTTATCGGAAGAAATTACACTGTCATTCCATTGACCCTTTTTTCGCCATAACCAATCAACAAGGCAGTGTAACGGGACCACACTCAGGGGCGGATCTATGTGCAGTCGTGGGGGTGCCACGGCACCCAGTGACCTCGGTTGAAATTCCGTTTATGTATGTATATATGAATTGGATATCTGATAAATATTAAACTTGCCACCCAGAGAACAAATTGAAGCATGGTGCCACTGGTGGCAGGTTGAGTTTCTCGCCCCAAACATGTGGGATCGAATCTGGATGGTTACGTTTTAATTGTACATATTTTATGCTGCAATTCTTTTTCTTCTTTTCTTTTCCGCAAAAAATAGAATCACTACATGGATTCGAACCTGGAATGTCGGAGTAGTTAGAAATACTATTACATTAGGCTATGAGCACAACATGTTGATAGGTGCTTTACTTTATAATATAATCAGCAAATGTTAACATGTTGTGAAACACTTAGTTTGTATTTTATTGACTTTTTTTCTCTTTTTTATTTTAAACATAAAATATTATTCTTTCCAATTTAATTTATGTGATACACTTTCTTTTTTAGATTATTTTAAAAGAATATTACTTTCTATTATTAAAAACAACTTTAATTTGTATTTTTCTTTTACCCTTGATGAAATATTTTTTAGTCATACAAATGACTAGATTTGTTTTAAATCTTCTCCTCCTCCAAAATTTTCTTTTCTTTTTGTCAAATTTAAATTACAAAATAAAATGCATGTTGCATTAAAGGACGACATAAAAATTATACTGAAATCTCACATGATTTCGTTGGCCTTTTAAGATTTTTATATTGTGAGTCAAAACATCAACATAAGACTTCGTTTCTGTTACTGAAATTATGCATGTGAAAAATTTTCAACCACTTTATTTAAGTATGTTGCATAGAGCGTGAACTATTAATAAATATAAATAACTATGTCATCACTAAATGTATTTAAAATATGAATATTCAACCAAGTGCAATTATAGAGAATATTGTTGGAAGGCTTTTCTTTAAGCTAAGTTGTCATAATTTATTTATTTTTTCGATTCATTTGTCTTTATAAAATCAAAAGATGAATAACCGAACAACAGTCCCAAGTTGCTATTTACAAGGGTAAAATAGATTAAATATTTGATTGATTTAATGAACATGTCTATTTAAAGGCGATATGGCACCCCCGACCTTTAAATCCTGGATCCGCCTCTGACCACACTGGTTTCCACTTTCCAGCCTAAACATTTTTTTTACTTTTACTTAATTTTGTCTTTATCCTCTTGAAAACATTTGGTTTGTGATAACAAATACTCCCTCCGTCCTATTTTATGTGACACAATTTTCTTTTTGGTCGGTCCCAAAAAGAATGTCACATTTCCTTATATGGTAAGTATTTAAAGGTACAATTTCTCTTTTACCTTTGTTGGTCTCACTTAATCTGAAAATAATACTCCAATATATTTATGAGGAGAGAGAAAAGTGAGTTTACTTTTTAAAGGGCAATTTGATAAATATTTCAAAGTCTTTATTTATTTTTTAAATTCCGTACCGGGTAAAGGAGCAAAACTTCTGGGATGTCCATCACCAAGTCTTCAAGTAAGGAAAGTTCAGTAAAAACAGTATTTATATTCCAGTTCGCTAGGAATACAAATCCAAAAAATCAAGTCAGTAAATTACCAAACTAAAGCCATCAAATATTATAAGTAATAACACTCTAATCATTAAAACTGGGCTGCTCGCTCTTTGAACAGTGATTCACCAGCCACTAGCCCGATAAAGAATCTCTCCAGAATCTGCATCATTTTCTCATTGTACAGTTAGTCCTCAGGTGAACTTCTATCTGGTGTTAACAGGACGCAGATAAACATTTTGGAGTGAGAGGAATAATGAGACATTAGCAATTTTCTTTAACAAAAAGAGTGCCTGATGCTCCTTTATTTGTCTAGATCTCCTCTATTTCATTGAGGCTGTGTTCATCAGAAGTTACATTTAAGCCGTCCAGTATAACGGATGCCATTAATTGTAAATAAAAAAAATCTGTCATCTCCTTGTCATTGTTGCAGACTTGCAGTATAAGTAGTGATACAGCAGTCCAGTTAAAGTAGAGTTTCATTGGACAAACCACTAATACAAGAGTGATGTACATGACTTTCACTTCATTCTATATCAATAAATCATGATTCAATTGTGTATTTCATCAAGCAACACTTGATTACAAAGATGATACAGATGACAAATAAGGGAATCTCAGATAATGCAAGATGTAAATATTGCTTTGGGGATTACAGATAAGAGTCTAAGTCTCAAATTCATCTAGTGATGCAATATGAGCTGCTGAACGTGTTTAGCAAATGTATCTACTTAATGTGTTTGAGTTTAAGTTCATAAACTTGCGACAGGCATGTGATAGAATGTTGCATTCGAGGTGTAGACCAATTTCCTCGAGTCCTTGAGCCGAAAATCAACTGCAACTACAGTTATGTTCCTTCCACTCCGAATGATAGACCCGTGTATGACCACCTCTGCCTAGAGAGGACACAAATATAAAGGTAAATAAATATAGGGAAAGAGAAAAGAATGAGATCTCCTTTTATGATATGCAATTTCTCCTACCAATTTGTTACTATACAATAAAATCTAGTGACATAGACGATCTTAAATGATAGCTTTAATACTCACATTGCATGGAGCAGCAGAAAGATATGACATTCTCAATTCTCCAAGAAAGAGTTCCTTATCCTTTCCTACAACAGTTCTGGCACAGGCAATTGACACCCTCTCGGCGACAGCTCCAATTGCTCCTCCATGCAAGGTACGATAAGCATTCTACAATAAAGAGGTTGCACACTCATCAGATGGCAAATACAAGACTTAAAGACATGTAATTTGGAAGGCAACTAGAAGAAAAAAAACAAAAGCACAAATCAAACAAAGCTGTTGTGTTTTTCTGCAAAAGAAGATTGAAATTTACTATTCCAAAAGAATCTATATGTCTGTAAATTCAAAGGGCTTAATTACACACGAACTAATCCTGGCTAGTATGGGTGTAAAAGGAGAATGTGACTCCAAAAATCAGCTCAATCAAAAGCATATAAGGGACTCTTAACCATCTCTGCAAAATCGAACCTGTGATCTACATATATACATGTCATCAAAAGATCGAGCAACTCAACCCTTCAATAATTAAGGAAATTCTTTACTCGACATAACTGATAAGCGTAGAATTTTAAAAAGGGACCGAAAAATCATATATTACCAAGATTGCAGGTTTGACAGATAGAATGCAGGAGATTTTTCCAGGGTGGATACTGTGGACCTTGAGGCAGCTGCGAATGATTTGAGAGAAGGAGTCCTTAACATCATGATATTGAGGTGGAATGTTGTAACCGTCCTGTAGCACGTGCATGAAGAGGATATCAACCAGAGCAATGTCCTCCTCACATAATTCTTCCGAGATGATTGTGTCTTTGGTGTATGAACTCTTCCGCTTTGAATTCTCTTCCCCCATTCTATCTTCTTCTTGCCTTCCTACTTCCTAACCTGATAAACATACCTAACTGATGAATTTGTGGTCCCCCAACTCCGCGCTTACCGCACCTAACCAATCTGTCCGCTCGATTTACTTGTACTCTCCAGCTATGGAACAGTACATAGTTAGTTATTACTGTATTTCTATTTCTCATTTATATTTTGCAAATGTTCCCCACTAATTAGTTATGACACCTCAGCTCAATTGTGGTCATTATCAGGTTTGTAGCATGTAAATCATTTTATTTTTTTTGCCAATAAAATTTTATTACCTGATTAATCGATAAGATTTTGTTGATACATAAGTTTGTTGGGTTTTTTTAATCCTTTTTTATTAAAAATAGAAAAATATTTTTTTAAAAGTTAATTTCTTTGTGCAGTATATAGTACTTACTACTAATAACACGCACCTCTCGTAAGCATATGATGATGGTGTTCAGAAATAATATCTTGTCTCTCTTAAAGATCAGCATCATTATTGGGTTATAAATGTTGATAGAAGAAAGTCATGTACATGTTCATCTCATAAAATTCAACAACTCAATTCTAATAAATATTTCAAATTTGTGCAAACGATAGATTGTACGTAACAATAAAAGGGTTAACTTTACTTTTTTGTTATCAATTAAGGAAAGTGGTCAAACCGAACCCAAATCAATAATCCAATAATCATAGGCCAATAACCCGAACGATTAACTCAATAAACCTACTATCAGTTTGGTTTATTGGTGTGACCCGAAATTTGCACAGCCCTAGCACAAAATAGAGGTACAAGTACATGATGTTTACTGAAATTGTCTTGGATTAATGGGTTGCCTTCCATTCACATTTCTAAACATTACTGAGTTTGTAACTGGACAATGATGCCAACATATATTATCACTTTTCGCAGAAACGAAGACAGTTTATTTACATAGACGTTTCTAAGCTCCTCTGATAGGGAACACATACTCCAGCAATACAGCTGAACTTTTCCCGATTCTAATGAAGTTCTGAAACTTTGTAAACCCTCCAACATTGTGACTTACCTGGTCTTTCAACCTGTTTGTCAACAAAAAGAGATTTTGCTGTAGTTATTTTTATTCAAAAGTACGTGCGAGTGCAAAATGTTAAACAGACATGACATTACTTTTGACAATCACAGAATATTGCACGATTTTAAGGTGTTGAAAGGGTAGTTGAACACCATAATACAATTAGTACCATGTAAGCAATGGCAAAGGGAACATAAGTTTTGGAACTGATACACGTCAATACATCGTGAACCAAGCTTATTGAAGAAGTTTATCATAGTAGCAGAGAAATGTAGTATCCTTTAATTTGACAAAGCTCCACAAAAAGTACTTTAATTAGCATCTTAAATTTAATTAAGTAATGTTTTATAGTTCCAAAGCTTGTCAACGACAAGAAATTGGACGTGTATCAGATTCCTGGAACGCGATTACTATAATCAGACGAACTCAAATATGAGGCAACATGCACAGATTGAAAGGCGAGAGAAGTTTTCTGGATACATATTGAAGAACTGATATACCTATCAGCAGGATGTCTTTGGCTTAATGTGTTGAACCAGGTCTGGTTCATAAACTTGCTACAGGCACATGATAGAATGTTGCATGAGAAATGTAACACAGTTTCTCAGAATCCTTTAGTCTAAAATCCAGGGCAACTACAGTCAGGTTTCTTCCACTTCGAACAATGGATGCATTAACTATTACTGCAGCCTGTGAGTACCCCCAATCCAAAAAGAGAAATAAATTAGTGAAAAGGCAGGATGGGTATTGTACCTCAACACATAAATATTGCAGACAAATAGCTAACTTATCATGCTGACAAATATATTTTTATACCTCAGTAAACAAATACTCCATCCGCTTCATATTACATGGGACCCCATACTAAAAATAGTTGTTTCAATTTACTTGTCCATTTTATGAAATCAAGAGAGCTTTGTTATATTTCTCCCTTTCTATCCTTAATACTCCATTAAGTAACTAAATAAAGTAGTAGTAGTCAAATTTAGAGTTGCGAAACATTATTAAGGGGTGTGTCAGGTCAACAAGGGCCAAGTAATATGAAATGGAGGGAGTAGCATGGTTAAAACAAGACAATTCAACATGACGGCTGTGTTCCTACTTTGTAAGTCTAGGTCAGTTCTGTGACTTTCTCATCTTAAAATTCCATATGGGTTCGTCATGTCTGCTGTTAAACAACAAACACCTGTGCAGTATTTACAAAACTGTAAGAAGATTCACACACACACTCAGCACTGTCGCAGGTGACAGGAAAAAAGACCACACAAATCTTGACCTGCTCTTCCTTGATGCTTAAGCTGTAAGCAGTGCATTAACACAGAGAATGCTGAGAGGACAAAACAAATGCCATAAAGACTCACATTTTGAGGAGCACTAGAGAGATAAGATATGCTTAATTCTCCAAGAAAGAGCTCTTTATCCTTTCCCACGATAGTTCGAGCACAGGCAGTTGCTACCCTTACTGCTACATCTCCAACTGCTCCTCCGTGCAGTGAACCATATGCATTCTGCAAGGAAATAAAGTAAACCAATGTGTTCCAATACTTATTTCGCCAGAAAAAGCTAAAAGAATGAAGAGAAAATAGTATACACTTGATGCAATTGAATAAAATGCAACTTGGAAGTTGATAGTATCCACAAAAAGATTGCACCATTGCACGAGGTACAAAGCACACACATGGATGGTGAAGGAGGTCAGATAGAGATATCAAGTATATGTACCCCCCCCCCCCCCCCCCCCAC
>NW_006238936.1:961693-965442 GCF_000226075.1 Solanum tuberosum | reverse complement strand
TATCCCCCCCCCCCCCCCTTCCCCCAACCTTTTCCTTTGTTGTGTTGGCTGGCAATGCAATAAAGTACAGGAAACTCGTAGGTTTCTGTCTCAATCCATTGAGTGGAATAAAATCAGTTGTTTCAATTCCAAGGTAAATGTGTAAAAGTCCGTTTGATGGAATAGATCAAATAGAAGTTTCACAATTGGGGATACCTCAAATCTATAGCAATATCAACACCTAAATGCATATGCCATCTGACATCTAAAAATCCAAGTCCTGAGAATCTCAACTTCAACCACCTCCTTCAGCCTCACTTATATATCCCTCAAAATGATATTAGTCCCCTAACCACTCCCTTTACACTTCCAACCATCCACGAAGAAATGAAACAGAACGAGCCCAGATGCTTAGATGTGCAGAATGAATTATTTTGTTCAAGCTATTGAACAGAAACCAACTTGTCCATGTAACCATTGACTTCTCTCTGGACAGAGCTGATATTCTAATACAAATTTCTGAGAAGTGGGATCTCATTAACTCCATCATCTTTCTCAATTCTATTCGATACCTAAACTTCTGAAAATCAGACGCTGGCATAGTAGTGTCAGCAGTTAAGAGATGCTGCTGCCCACCCACCACAAAACAAAAAAAAATAGTTCTATCATTACTCAATCAATCAACTAAAACCTCAATTCCTAAGTTTCCACACTTTGAGGATATTTCAACAAACTTATGATTTGATAGTACGTAATACTCAGAAATTAAGGAACCAAGAAATTTTCTTAGAGCAGGAAACTTTATCATCAATCAATCAACTACGCCTAAATCCAAAACTAGTTGGGATCACTGGAAGGTATGAATCCTCAATAATCAATCTGCTTTTTTGGGTCAATTCCATTTTCAATTCTAAAGAATGATTTTTCATTTTCAGACAAAATTAGGGATTTTCTTAAGTTTCCAAGAAAATGGGAATCAAACAAAATTCAAGAAAGACTGAATCTTTTCAACCAAATAAGAGATATAAAAAAGACCCAGTATTCAAAAAACAATTGTTTACCATGATAGGAGGTTTGACAGAGACAATACAGGAAATCTTGCCACGGTGGATATGTTGGACCTTGAGGAAGCTGCGGCTGAGTTCAGAGAAAGAATCCATAGTGTCATACTGAGGAGGAAAGTTAAGGTTGAAGAGCCCCATGCTTTTGAGGAATCCATTGACCTTAGAAATAGATTCTGCAGACAATTTTTCGGAGATGACAGTGTTTTTGTTCTCCATAAGAGTTGGGGCTGAGCGATTTTCACCCATCTCTTTTGTTTAATTTCTAGTACTACTATCTGGGTAGAGTAATCTTACGTCGTCCAATAAATACAGTGCTTGGTCTAATTTGGTCGCTTATAACCACGGATATCAATAGGCCAGAATTAGTTTTTGTGATTAATTATTTTAGAATAAGTTATTTTATAATGTTTCTCTAACTTATTTAATAATTTTTGGTACAAGTGATAGCGCATATTACCCTTATATATAAGCCAACAAGAAGAGTACCAACACAGCTCTACAAAGTTGTACCAATAGTATAAAAAATTGGACTAGCCCTATTCACTATTGAATAAACACGTGTGCTACACGTGTTACTCCACTAATTTCCACTACCTTCCAAACCCATTTCCTACTTCTTCCAATGCTAACAATGGAAGAGAAACTAATGTTTCGCCTTCCACGGCTCTGAGCAAAATAGAAGAAAAAGGTTGGTGCTCAAGATTTAATCGATCAATAACAACTCCAGCATTCATCTTTACTTGGTAGTCACAGGTTTGATATTTTATTTTTCTTTGCCTCTTTGGCGTCTAAAATTTTCTCCAATAAGTCATGTGCATGTGCTAATTTTGATGTCATGCTGCTGGATCTGAGTAAATACAACTATAATGAGTAGAATTTTCAAAAGAAAATGTTAGGATAGAAATTTTCAGATTTGTTGATTTTAATAAAGGGGAACCGTTTCTGCAAATATCTCATTCAATTAATCTGCCGAATCATGAATCAAAGGGAGATGAGCTACTTTCTTGGAAAAAATTCTTTTTGTCGTAAAACTAGCAGGTTCTTAACAGTATTGATTCTCAAAAAAAAAAAATTGCAAGATCTTAAGATTGCAATTTTATAAGCCTCCCTTTTAAGTTTACCATAGGAAAATAACTCAACTTAATCTCATTTGGGGCTTTCTAGATGTAAAATCTTAAATTAGTTTTACATTACTTATTTGATTTTTATTTTTACTGCTAATAAAAGATCAATATAGAAAATATGCAAAAATTAGTCAAAAACACAATTTATGTGATACAGCTCAATGAAATAACTTCAATTAGGACACTAAATCAAGAGGGAAAAGATCCATAATAAATCAAGTCCGACTTTTGTGTTTTCACCAAGCTATTAAGGATCTAACTTTCGAAAACTAACGATTATATTATTTTTACTTCTCAAAAAATAGAATGGTTTAAGGATGTTATTTTGTTTTCTGTTTGTACTAGCATGTTATTCACCTTCAAGTTTAGAGGTCGTCTTTCCTGTGTGCATCACTTATTCAATGGAATTTCCTTCGAACTTTTAAGGAATATAATAGTCCATTGATTATGGACAATACTTAAAAGAGATTGAAATGGTAATTATAAAGTTCTATGTAAACAAAGTTCAACCACGACACAGCTCATTTACTTTGTTCTTTTTTTAATTTATTTGTATCATTTTAGGAGTTTGACTAAATAAGAGAAGTACCCATAACATAGCTTCAGAATCGGAAGCTAACCCAACCTTATTACTTGCTTATAAGGTTGATATAAAGCTTAAATTAAGGGTAACAAAGGTGGTAGCTGCTAACTTACTACATAGTTACGATGGTAGACTCATGAGCCTATCAATAATGTTTAATGAAGTTAACTGGTAATTGATTTGTAACTAATACATCATTAATACGAGTACATATTGAGGAATATGTTGTTGTAAAGCTACTATTGATTGTATGAAATAGTTTTAAAAACATACTGCTTTAATTTTTATTTGGTTAATAAGTTTATTCTTGGATTATCTAGGGAATGTCAAGAATTTGAGTAGAGAGGGCCATGACTTCTGAAGTTGCAATGTCTAGATATACACTCTCAAAGTTGGAATGCTTACTTATTAGTCGAGGATAAATTTCAGTGTTTGTTTATATATTATGCTTTATTATCATTGTTGTTACTCTTTAAACTATTATAGTTCATACTGAAGTAAGTACACAATGTAGAGAATAGGAAGGAAGTTAATTGCTAGGAGTGCAATGGGATGATGGGAGGAATGAAAGAGACTGAAGAAATGTTAGATTTTGCACCAAAGCATTACATACGTAGCAATGGACTACATGAATACAATATTGGAACGCCTTCTGAAATCCAATGTGAAGTATAGTTTTGTGCGAGACATGGGCAAAAAAATGAACTCTATTTCATCTCAAAACTATTTTCGATTCTTGTGCATGGCAGAAGTAAGGCTTAATTTCACTATTGAATAAACACGTGTGCTACACGTGTCCTTCTACATCTTTACTTTTCAATTATTTTCCTATGGTTCTTTCACCAATCTATCACTATGTTTTCCCCCATATAGAAACTTAGAATGGAAAAGAGAGCCAACGCAAAGTCACCATACTCTCTCCTTTCAATAGCCTAAAATTTGACTCTTAAACTTCTTCTGACTGAGTTCTTTCTACCTTCTTCTTCCTCTGCTCGATTG
>NW_006238936.1:951264-961593 GCF_000226075.1 Solanum tuberosum | reverse complement strand
ATTCTCTGTTTTTCTTTGTATCATGTAGTATGTGGGGACTGATGCAACTCCTATGCCTGGAGTTCCCCCGTCGGGTCTTGCAGGAATACCTGGTCAACTCTGCTCCCCTGTCAATGTATGCCCTGTTGCTGGACATGGTAGAGGTGATTGGAGATGACCAAGAATGTTGGGGAGGTGCTACGTCTGGACGTAACTTTGGCATTGTGCTGGAATTCACTCTTCCTTCACACAAGTATGTTTCCCTGACAGACCCCATTTTGGGAACGTCCACTGCTGAAATCACTGAATGGGTAAGTCGCCAATCCCTGGAATACGTAATGTACTTTATCTCCTGAGTTTTCTTTCTGTTCAGTCTCAAAAGCAGATCATTTTTCATCTGATGCAGCAGTAGATGAAAAGTTCAATCTTACTTATTCATACTTCCAGTTCATTTCAGATTTGAAAATAGTTTTCATGTTCCCTTTGTCAAAATAAGGCTACAATGGCTGCATTTATCAACAATTTAAAGTTAACCTTTACGACTGATTAACGAGTCCCTTATATACTACTTGGCGGTTTATGATGCTCCATTTTGATAATATTATTGATCATGTCCTGCAGATTTCAGAAAAGACATCATAATATCTTTTTTGAAATACGCACTTTTAAGTTGTTTATAATTTGAAGTCTAATCCCCCGCCCCGCCTGATTAGTCATAGAGAAAAGATGCAAAGTTCGAGATTTATTCGATTCTTTTGGAATCAAGTTAGTTCTATCTATTATTTATTAGTATTAGTATTATATTATTACTACTATACATGGTCTCATTTCAAACTCTCTTCAATTTCTTTCTTTCTCAGGCTTGGAAGTGTCCTATCCCTCTTCTGATGAGTGTTTTTTTCATTCTCTTTGCTTATCAGACTTTCAATGTTGGATCTCTCTCTGATTTTTTGTTGATTGCCTGTGATAGTGATAAAAACAATTTCTTTCTCTCTTTTCCACTTTCACATCTCTATATATCAATTTCTATGTGGTACAACAAGAATCAATACATGCCACTCTAAATTTGTTAACAAATCAATGTCTATTTTTTAATATCATCTTCAATTTCACACATACGCTTACTATTAATTTGACCTTTGGCTTTACAGTGGATGAATTCAAGGACAAATACAAAATATTTTTTATACAATACTGCACCATCGTCTGTTATTCAGTCATTTGAAAAAATCATTTAAGGTTTTAGCAAGAAAGACAAAACTCGCGTTATTACTTTATCATCAAGTCCTTAAAGGTAGTTTGTTGCTTCCATTTGACTACCATTGCATGTTATATATATTTCCTGCAATCGTCTAATAAATCTGTGTCTACTTTTCCAGGTGTCGTCAGAAGGATTTTTCACTATAAGCAGTTTCAGCTTTTCAAAAATTTATGATTCAAAAGGCTTATACCAGAGCTGATCACTTGCCTTCAGCACATACATGGTAATTATTTTATCATCTGAAAGTGAATTATCATTGTCCAACAATAAATTATGATTGCCCTCATAATCCTGAAGATTTTTTTCGGTAGAAGTTTCGTGTTGCTCCTCTCCAAGTTACTTAACTTACTTTAATTTTTGTTACCATCTTAATTTACTTACATTACCGAAGATACCAATAGAAGTCCCTATTCCTTCCTTTGTCCACACTACTCTCCTGCTTTTCTTTTTATGTGCATCCTAACTTACTATAAATGAATTGACATTTTCCCCTATATTCTACTTCATATTTAATTTGTAAAATTGGAAGTTGCTCACGTAATCTGAGTAGATAATAGTTTCTTTTGAACCATTACATTTTTTTTAAAGCTCTATTATTTAGTTTATGGATGAAAGTGACATTTAACTCTTTCCATTTGCTTTGTTTTATGGATTCTGAAATGGAGGAAGAGGAGAAAAGGAAATGAAAACTTTTTGAACATGGGCTATAAATTAGGAGTAGTCCTAATTATTTATCTTTGTCAAAACATGTGATGTATTTATGTTGGGCATGATTTGGCGGAGGTTGATTACGAACAATACTTAAAAGAGATTGAAATGGTAATTATAAAAGTTGGAGTCTCAACAGTCTTTTTCAGAATTAAGAATTACCTGATAGCTCTTTCATGTTAGAGAAGTAGAATGGGTGATACGCTTAGTTCATTATTAGTTCAACAATTGTTCACTGCCAGACATAAGTTAAATGTTGTTACATGTGTTAAGATATGTTTTGAGTCCAAATATTCCAACTTGGAGTCCTTTTTGTCAATTTTATCCAATTTTGCTAACAACAGTCCATTTTCCATCTTCAATTGCTTAAAATACACCAACGGAATTGTCTATTTATTTAAGGTAGTGTTAGTTGACTTTTAAGGGAACTACTAACTTTCTTGCATCTAAATCTTCTAATTTTACCATCTTTGATCATATAAATATGCAATTTGTGCAAATAGTGAAGTTGATATCTTGATAGAACTTGCCCCCCACTTTTTTTTGATGTGTTTCTTTTTAATAATACGCAGGAACAACAAATAGTAATATTCAGGCACCGCAAAGTAGAGTTGAACAACTGATGTTCCCATGGCACATTGCAATTGCTAGCATACTTTCTTTTTCTTTTCTTTTGATTTTATTTTTGTTTCTAACTTTGTAAATCATCTCATTAACTAAATTATTCATAATTTGAATATGTTGCTTAGTTGCAAATTGTGGCTTATATAGTTGAAATAAGTTCCAGCAATACTCTGTTTACAACAAGCTTACTATGTTGGGCCCGTGCTAAGCACGGGCCATGCCCTTCTAGTATATATATATATATAAAGCTGTATGTAAGTAATCATATGTGCACTTCTCTATGTCCACTATTCTTATTTATCTTTTTTCTCAATTTTTTTATTCATTTCAATAATCTATTAAATACATCTAATGCATCATTAACCTACAATTAAAGAGGATAATGAAAAGTTTTAACATAAAGAATATCTTTATTGTTGCAATAGAGAATGAAGAGTTGTAACGGTTGTCAAGAACTTATTGCAATCAACCAATTAAAAATCTATATAAAAAAAGGTAGAATAGCACATAATCTGAACCACGTAATCTGAAGGTACATTGACAAAACGGAAGAATGTTTGCAAGAGAAGATGTACTACTCAAGGTAAATTGAATTTTTAAAAGCTTCACTATCTCTGATAAATCGAATTTTTGATTTGTTTGTATATAAAACTAGCACTTGGTTGAGAAGAATTATTTTTCGTCAAAAATCTATCAATCTCAAATCACAAGAATCAACAACAAATTATTGCAAAAAATAAATAAATATGCTTATAAAGAAGAACTTACCAATTTACGCAGAGATAATAGGAGTAGGACTTCAATTATGCAGTGGAGAATACTTGTAAGTTGTAGACTTTCTAGCAATCATATATTTTGTTTAGAATTGTGCTAGGAAAAATTAGTCTTATATTTTTGTTTAGAATTGTGCTATGGCTTTTATTTGTTAAATTCAATTAAGAAAAGAATGGGACCGGATGACAAAAAAAGGTGGTTAAAAAAAGGCCAGATGAGGTGGCAAAAACGAGTTTTAATAAAAGCAATTTAAAAAAAAATAATTAAGAGAAAAGGCTGAATTAAAGTTAAGAAAATGTTGCCTTCGCTAGGAATTGATCTTGCGCAATGGCGCACGAGTTGGCGCATTCGACTAGTGCACCTACAACAACTTTTGTTTATTAGGGTGCACAACTAACTATATATTCATTTTATCAACTGTCTATTATATATATACGACTTTTTAAAAAAAGTTACTGAGCGCACGTGCACCCTCACTGGTGCATGTGGGTCCGCCCCTGGGTGAACCCCAAGAAGTCATGGAGGTGCCATGGTTTTGCTTAAATAGTACTTGTGCTTTAGTTTGTCTATTATGACTTTAGGCCAACAAGTTGATGCCATGTGTTTAAATGATGTGTCAGCTCCAAGTCAAAATAAAAACGAATTAAAAATCGCCACGTGTTTAAAAAGGCGTGTCTTGACCGATTACAAGCAAAAGTTACAATATATAGAGCGATACATACATCATATAAACAACATTGTTTCTACAGAAAAAGAATGAAACAAATTTGGTACCATTTTTACACAATAAACATTGAGTCATTCTTTTCTTACAAATAATATTTGACTCTTAATTGTTAGTTTCTTAGAGATCTAACTATATATGGTTCCTTTCAGAAAAATATAAGGTGGTGATTGTTATGGGTCCAACAGGACGGGAGATCTAGCTTTTCCATAGATCTAGCCGATTCAGAGGTTGTGAATAACTGACAAACACATCCATCTAGATCTATGGGAAGTTTAGATTTTCCCGTTCCTATTGCTCCCATGACTATTACTACCTTGTTATGAGATTTCCACTCCAGTACGTATTCACATTAAGAGGTTGTCATGAAATCTTTCACTGTATACTTAGATCCTATGTTGCTCGGACTCAGGTGGAGATATCTGATAGGAGTTGCGGATCTAGAGGTCGGGTCGGATCCTCTATGATCTAAACTTTAAGATTCATGAATATAGATCCATGTATGGGCGGGGCTGTGATTGAGCTAAAAATAATTCATATACAGATAACTTGAGGAGAAAATATTTATCAAGAGGAATATCTTGGAAGGAGATAAAAGGAAAGGGAGTGATAATAGAAATTTAAGCATACAAGGTAGTCCATTTTCTTCAATTTCACATTAGTTTTTTTTTTTTTAATTTCTCCCTCGAATTTGATCAAAGTATCCCAAACTGGTTGACCAGATTGGGTACGAATCTCACATCCACTAACCCACACCCCATCGTGTTAACATGAGTGCGACATTAAAAGTGAAAGAATCCGAACAACTTAGGTTAGACCTTCTCATAAACAAATATTTGTTAGAAACAAATGATGCAATACTCATGTCATGCAAAAGTTAAAAATCGAGATTAGAAGATGGTTAATGAAGGGCGAGGGTTGAGATTAGGCCACGTCAATAGGTGGTTGGTTATATATACGCAACAACAGGAGGAGAAAGCCATGGAAAATATCTGGTATCATTTCTTCCTCATTTTCTTCTCTTTCTCTTCTCCCTTCTTCCTAAATTCTGATTCACTTCTCATCTCTTCTCTACAGGTCTAATGATGGCTATGGAGTATTGCTTAGTTCAGTTAGCTTAGTTCATCGTAGTTAATTTTACTCTTGTAATCATAATCCATTTAGCATTTATAAATCAGAAAACTGTCCCAAAATCTGAATTCCTTTTCCTTTTCTGCAATTGTGATTTTGGATCATAACATAAGATGTGAAAACGGCTACACATTTTACTATTTCCGGCTTTCGATATCTCACAGACTCTCAGTACAGGTAAAATATCTTGTATAATCTTTGATTATTTGCTCTCAAATTCTACTTCTTTGTTCAATAATCAACTTATCATGAATCCATCAAGTTAGGTTTTCTTTGGGATTTTTTTCTTTTTAGGGATAATCATGTCCCTGCCAGTTTAACCGACTAATTAACCAGTACCATAGGTTGTAATCATCTTGTGTTTTCACGCTGCTGGAATTTGAGCCTTACATATCGTGATTTTCAACCACTTTATTGATCAACTGCCTAGAAATGAGTGGTAATATCACCCGAAGATTAATTTCTGATTATTTTTGAAGCACGAGTACTTGGTGGATAATGGACTCACTCCTCTATGCTTCTTGACTTGAATATTAGGTTAGGGTTCGAACCTATTGCATGTAAGAATTAGGGGTGGATATTGGTAAAAGGATCACAAGTAACTAATTAGGACATGCTGCAAAATGAATTGGATTGGTAATATTTGGTTAAATGACTTTTTATCAAAGTCAATCAGAAAATAATTTTGACATTTGGTTTCCACATGTATTAATTGTTAATGGCATGGATGAGCCTTTTTTCAAACAAAATGTTATAATGATCCTTTTCTCAAAGTTAGATGGCTTATTTAAGCCTTTTCTCCCGTTTTTATTTATTATATATAAATGGGCAAGTTAGGCGTACTTCAAGAGCTAAAAGTAAGATGAGATGAGGGAACATTACTTTGTGGATCTTAATCTTGCATTACTCCAATCCCCTGGATGTTCTCTCTTTGACATGTTCCTGTTTTTATGTCTAAGGTGTTGTAACTCATTGTGCTTTCTATGCTATGTCTGTTTTATCTACTAAAACTGCATCATTGGATAGAGTATATAATTATTACTATCTTGGGAAGTTATAACTATGGGACTTATTTGTGAACTGTGAGTTCAATTGGAAAGAAAAGTAAAGTGACCGCTTTTTCCTCAAGCTCAAATATTGAGGAACCTTGGCTAATGCAAGGAGGAAAATGCTTATATAAGTTTTCAATATAGATTAGATGGGCGGAATATCGAGAAGAATAATGAAACCTTTGTAGGAGTTAATGGGCTAGCTTTATCGATACTAGTGGTGTTTAAGTTCGCTGTCATCCTATCTTCCAGTAGTGGAGCCACATTTACTGAAGGGGTAACTGAATACCATTTTGCCAAAAGATTATATTGTGTATATAGGGGCATATCGTTTTATGTGTACATATATACTTGTTGAATCCCCTGAACACAAGATAACATTTTTTTGAATCCCTCAATGAAAATCTTGCCTTCACCCCTATTGTCTTCAATCTATGTTCTTTCCCGTGCTCAATCATGTATCATTCTCCACTTTTGTATGTTGCTTTAGCTAGCTTTCTACAGTGAAGTTACTTACAACAAATTGTAGTAACCGACTAACAAACTATTCAATCAATGAACTAACTAACTGTGAGGAGAATTCCGTTCAGTTTGCGAATTTCGATCCAATTTCAGCAAAATGGAATTTACTTAAAGGTGAGCTGTCAGTTTAATTGGAAAGAAAAAGTAAAGTGACTGCTTATATTGAGAAACCTTGGCTAATGCGAGGAGGAAAATCCATGTATAAGTTTTCAATAGATTAGATGGGTGGAATATCTTGAAGAGTAATGAAACCTTTGTAGGAGATAATGGGCTAGCTTTATTGATACTAGTGGTGTTTTAGTTCGTTCTCATCCTATCCTTCCGTGGTGGAGCCATGTTTATTGAAGGGGGTTCAACTAAATACCATTTTGCTAAAAGATTGTATTGTGTAGGTAGGTTAAATATTATTTTATGTGTACATATATACTTGTTGAATCCTCTGCATACAAGAGAACATTTTTTTGAATCCCTTGATGAAAATCTTGCTTTTACCACTGGTCTTCAAATAATTATTTTCTTTCTATGATATTGATAAATGATAAAATTTGATGCAGTTGCAGACGTTGAACCACTAGTTATTTTCAATACATTACTGAAATGTATTTGGATATTGCCTTTATCGCTGATTTTAATTTTCAGAGTTGTTGACAAACTTGTTTGGTTAGACCATGAGGAATGCTTCGACATCTGGTGTAGATACAATTAGCAATTTGCCTTGTAATGTTCTCGATGTTATTCTTGGGTGCTTGCCTTGGAAAGATGCAGTGAAGACCAGTATCTTGTCAAAAGACTGGAGGTACAAATGGGTAACACGTCAAGAACTTGATTTTAATGATGAGTTTTTCAAGTCTTTCAAACAAGATGAAGAAGCCAAGAGAATCATTTACCAAGTCCTATTAGTCCATAAAGGACCAATACTGAAGTTTAGACTCTGTAGGATTACGAGTTGTACTGATATTGATCATTGGATGCACTTCTTATCGAAGAAAAATGTTCAGGAATTCACCCTTCATGTAAGCTTAGGAAACAAATATCATTCACCTCATCATCCTTTTACATTCCAGCAACTAAGGTTTTTGGAACTTCAAGATTGCTTGTTCCACCCTCCACTCGGTTTCAAAGGGTTTGAGAAGCTTATTAATCTCGATCTTGTGTGTGTCACTTTTGATCCATCAATATTTACTTATCTCATCTCTAAAAGCCCGTTGCTTGAATGATTGAGGTTTGCGTTGCTGCACAAACTTTGACATCCTTGAAATTGATGCCGCTAATCTCAAATTCTTTGAGTTTATTGGAAAAACAAAATCCATTTCCTTCAAGAACGCTCCTATGCTTGAAAAAGTTACTGTGGCTTTCCTTGGACGACGACTTTTGACTGATACATCTCATGTTTGCTCTAATTTCCCAAAGTTCTTCCATTACATGCCTTCACTGCTGGAACTGGATATATGCGGTACAATATTAGAGGTAAGGTACATTTGTGATATTACTATCATAACTAAATGATGAATCTGATTGGTGTCTTGAAGTAATTTTTGACTTTCTTGTAGTACTTGATCAAGGGAGGTATACCAGAGAGTCCCCCAACTGCTCTGAACAATATCAAATCTCTCACTATTTTGTCCATGTCTTTAAGAAACGCCGAGGTGGTTTCAAGTGCAGTTTACTTGATTACAAGCTGTCCTAAATTACAAGATCTTACAATTGACTTTGTAAGCACTCTCTTAATTTTTTTTCATTAAGGTGATTGAATATGGTTTCTTATTCATCTGAACTCGCCTAACTAACCGTTCCTCAAATATTCTTTAGTACCAAGTGTGGGTGGGGGATATTGTTGAACCTGTTGTACAGTTGCTACGAGCCCAATCATCCTCAAGCGGTGCTTTGAAGCTTCAAAGAGTTCAAGTGAACATGTTTACTGGTCTCGAGATGGAAATGGAGTTTATGAAGTTTATATTGGCATCTGCACCTGTACTTGAGGAGATCTTCATTTGGAATTGTACACGTTTCCTTTTTCGTTCGTGTAAACAAATGATCGATGAGATGAAACAATTCCGCAGAGCATCAACCAATGTTGAATTCCATTTGAAGAAATCGATATGGAAGGTGGATATGAACATGAAGAAGTCATGGAAGTGCCATGATTTTGCTAACATATTATTTTTTTGTAGCACTTAGTTTGCCTGTTATGCCCTGTCTTGTATGTCTAATATTATGCAGTATATATGTGCTTGGCTAAGTAAGTTTTAACAGTTTGATGAACTATGACTCTACTTGTAATGGTCACTGTATTACTATGTTATTCCGATTTTGGCCCCTGTGTTATACAATTATGCATATTTAATCTTTTATTAACTTAAATGTGTAGTTTTGTCTATAAAATTGAATAAATGGGGTAATCTTTTGTCAAGGTGGAGTCTATCTAAATAAGCAGTAATAAAAGAAGTTTTCAAAGTGGATACATGAAACTTGGAGGTCCGAATAGGGATAATCGGATAAGTTTGGTAACATCAAGGTCAATTTTTGTCCTATTTTTAATAGGTCAAGGGAATTGTTGGAAGGATAATTTTGTTTCATTTTCAATAGTTCAAGATTCTTTTTGGCCATTTTTTAAATATATTTTTTGGTTTTATGATAATTTTGTTTATCATTTAAATGTCTTGGATCTATAACAGATATCACTTCTTCTTCCCTGTTTGGGCATTTGGAACTGTTAGTAGTTGAGAGCGAACTTCAAGCTTTCTATGAGTGGAAATCCAATTATCGAACTTCAGTATACACGTAATAAACTGAAGTGCTGATGATTCAGCCCAAGTGCACACAGTGGAAAAGGGTCTAACATTCGTGATTTGTCTTATATATGCATTTCGTCAATTATCAATTCACAGATGCATCCATCGTTATCTTTTATCAATTCATAAATGTATCCATCGTTATCTTTTATTTTACGTATACCCCCAAATAATATAAAAAATCGTTTCTATTGAATAAATATTTCTAGTATTTGCTATTCATTAACGAGTAAATTATTATAATATATATTTTTCAATTTATCAAATAAAATTAATCTTATTTTACTTCTTGAATGAATAAATAAATAATTTCAATATGTATATCCTTATATGAAAAACATACTATGTGACTTTTAAGGACAGTGTCATGACATATTTAAACTTTTTATTTATTTTAAGGTATACTTAAGATTAAAAAAAGAGCAACTTTCACATATAGCAAACAAAAAAATCATATTTGTATGCTATAGCAAAGTTTGCATAATTGCGCTCCATAGCAAACATATATATGTATAATTCGCTATACATATACAATTGAAAGCTGTCTATTTCGTTATACATATATACAAAAAGAAGCAATTGTATAATTCGTTGGCTCCTCTTCAGATTTGTATAATTTCGCTGGCAGGCCATTTGTATAAATTGTTGTTAGCCTCTCGTTTGTATAAATCGTTGACAAACATAAATTATACATTATACAAACATAAAACTGGGCAGGGGAATGTTTTTATTGTATAATTATAAGTGTATAGGACAAATATATAT
>NW_006238936.1:929117-943009 GCF_000226075.1 Solanum tuberosum | reverse complement strand
CAATTTATACAATTCTGTTGTATAAAGCGAGAGAGGCGAGCAGAGAGGGAGTGAGCGAGAGAGGAGAGTGGCGAGCGAGAGTTTGAGGGAGAGAGGCGCTGGCAAATAGTTTGCTACAGGACACAACTAAATCAAAGTGTGATTATACCATTTAATTTGAATTAATAGTTTGTCATTATGTATAATTTTCCCTTAAAAAAATAAGGTTTAGTATATATAGATTAATGAAGGATATATATATATATACTAGAAAATTTTAAAATAGGTGATTTGATTGGTTGGTTAATTGGTATCTTGAATTTATATTAATTTAAATACAGTAATATATAAATTCTGACTTAAGAAGATGCTATAACAAGTTAATTTTTTTGAAAATACGCTTTATAGTGAGGAATCCGATTTATTAAAACCATACCATTATTTGTTATTCTTCGATATCGGTATGGTTCGATTAATTTTTGGGTTTTTGACTTCTAAACTGTCACCTCAAAATATACTATTATTAAAATATTTCTTTTCCAAGTATACGTTCTTGAAGAAGCACTTCAATTATTTACCAAGAAATCAGAATGTTAAACCTTCTTTTGTATTGTTTGATCTTAAACATTTAATATAAGTGTTTTTCATACATTTTGCCATAAGGTTATATTTATATTTGAAAAATGTTATAAAATATATTTATATATTAAATTTAACATATTGTTAATATATAAATTATATTTAAATATGTATTAGAATATTCGGTTCGGAAAAATTTTGATTTTTTTTATAAATTAAAAGGGTCATCCCAATTGTTCGGGATGGTTACAAACTTAAATAAAAATCCACGATTTTATTAAAAAATGATATAAATCAATTTGGTACGGTTAGATTCGATCGATTCAATTGATTTTTCATATTCTTTTGACACCCTACCTCAACTATAAACTCAAATGCCTAATTAACCCTAGATATAATTAGCTCGTGCAAGCACTGTTTATCCTTATTAGATTTAGAAAACTTGTATATAAAACGATAATGGAAAAGAAATAAGAAGATTTTTCTAAATTTGAAAGAGTAGCTTGATAAATTCAATGAACAGTTAACACTCAATTAACTAGACTTCCATTGAGAGCCATTAGAGAAAGCTCTGTTAAGAAGAAAAGAGAGAGAGAACTTTCATTGAAAGAAAATGAGTGAAAAACTGATACATTGTATTGGTACATCATTCTGTATATATACAACATCATCTAGCAAACTTTAACTAACTTCTACTAATTGTACTAACAAACTTGCCTAACAAATATCTATTATTGATATTGACTAAATTGCCCCTAATACTCATTTCATCATGTTATGCCTATTTCTTCACTCACCATCAAGCTGGCTGGTATGAAGATATTCAACATGCCTTAGCTTGCCTACTAGGAATTCATGTTGTGGTCATGGCAAACCTTTAGTCAACACGTCTGCCAATTGATCTTTAGAACCTACATGCACTGTCTTGATCAGCCCCTCTTGAATTTTCTACCTGATGAAATGGCAATCTATCTTAATATGTTTAGTACGTTCGTGAAAAACAAGATTTGCTGCTCTTGTATTCAACTTCTGCTGTGCACAATTACAGGAGTTATTATCTCACCATCCAATTCTTTCAACAAAGAGTCAGCCACACTACTTCAGAAACAACATTTGCCATGCTCCTGTATTCAGCTTCTGCTGAACTCCTGGACACCACACTTTGTTTCTTTGACTTCTAAGAAATCAGTGAGCTCCCATGTTTGATCACAAAACCTGAAACTGACCTTCTTGTGTTTAGGCAAGAAGCCCAGTCTGAATCACAGAAGTCTGTCAGTGAATTGGAGGCCTTGCTACTCAATAATATACCTAGAGTCGTCTTTTTTTTATATACTTCATGACCCTAACTGCTGCATCCCAGCGAGATTGTTTAGGTTGTTGTAAAAACTGACTAAGTGTCTGTACAACATAACTTATGTCAGGTCTTGTAAGTGTCAAGTATAACATCTTCCCAATTAACCTTTGGTACTTTGTCTTGTCTTCTAACATGTTATCATCTGCTTTTTGTATCAACTCATCAAGTTCTGGTGTTGTTAGCTTTGTATTAACCTCTAGTGGAGTCCATGCTGGTTTGACAAATCCTATCCCACGTTCTGAAATGATTTCTAGAGCATACTTTCTCTGGTTTTTCAGAATACCTTTAGAAGATCTGTGAAACTCCATTCCAAGAAAGAATTTCAGTGTTCCTAAGTCTTTGATCTTGAAGGCTTCATGTAAGGATGGTTTGGTTTCCTTAATAGCAGAGATACTGCTACCTGTTACCAACATATCATCCACATAGACCAAAATAATGACAATATCATTCCCTTTCTTCCTTATGAACAATGAGTGATCCATACAACTTTGAACAAAACTTGAATGGACCAATGCCTCAGATAATTTCAGGTTTCACTGTCTGCTAGCCTGTTTTAACCCATATATGGATTTAACAAGTCTACAAACAATGCCACTAGACTCCCCCCCCTAACTTGGTAATCCCTGAGAAAGCTGCATGTACACCTCATCATCTAAATCACCTTGAAGGAAAGCATTATAAACACCCAACTGATGAATATGCCAGTTATGTTGAGCAACCAGACCATTGGGGAAAATGTTTCATGGTAGTCTAAACCTTCCTGCTGATTATATCTCTTAGCCACCAGCCGGGCTGTGAATCTCTCCACCTCACCAGAAGCCTGCAACTTAACCTTATACACCCATCTACATCCAATAGCCATATTGCCTGGAGGTAAAGGTACTAAATTCCAAGTATGGTTGAGCTGAAGAGCCTCCAACTCAGAAGTCATGACATCAACCCACTTGTTATACTTAATAGCCTCATGATAAGACCTAGGCTCCTGGATATGAGATAGAGAACTGAGAAACACCTGATGAGCTGGTGAAAGAGTTTCATAGGAGAGATAGGCACTGAGTGGATAAGTAACATGGGCAATCTTTTTGGTGACATAATCAACATTCCAAAGGGGTGCCTTAGATACTCTTTGTGACCTCCTAGGTTGAGAAGGAATAGAGACAGGCAAGGTTGTATCTGGAGATGCAGTGGAAACAACAGGAGATGGAGAAGGATGTGATGAATTAGAAAACTGTGTAGGCAGTGGACTTGCAGGATCACTAACAGTTACAGTGTTAGGAGGGTCATCAATAGAGGAAATGTCATTAGGAGGGAATGATTCAGAAGACTAAAAAAACTGATCAACCTGGGGGACAGACTCAGGAGATGACTGAAAAGGAAAAACATGTTCCCTGAAAGTGACATCCCTATTGACAATTTTTTTTTTGTGCAGGATCAAATAAAATATATCCTTTGGTAGTAATAGAGTAGCCCATGAACACAGAAGCCGCTGCTCTAGAAGCAAATTTATCCTTTCTAGGCAAAGCACTAGCATAGCACAAACATCCAAAAGTTCTTAGATGATTAACTGAAGGTGGCTTCCCAAAAATCAATTCATAAGGGGATTTACCACTAAGGACTGTTGATGGTAATCTATTAATTACATAAGCTGCAGTGAGAATGCAATGACCCCAGAATCTGATAGGAACATGTCTTTGAAATCTAAGGGCTCTAGCTACTTCAAGTAAATGTATATGCTTCCTCTCAGCTACACCATTATGCTGAGAGGTATAGACATAAGTTTTCTGATGGACACTACCAAGTTCTTGAAGGAATTGTTGCATCTCAGAATTCACAAATTCACCACCATTATTTGTTCTAAATCATTTGAACAGTAGCCTGGAATTGAGTGTGTATCAATTTTAGAAATTGCCTCAATACTAATATAACATCACTTTTAAACTTAACAGAAAAATCCAGGTAACATGAGAGAAGTCATCAACTATAGTCAGAAAATGTTTATTCCCATCAAAAGTTTCAGCATGATATGGTCCCCAAACATCTAGGTGCAACAGTTCAAGCACTTTAACAGATGTACTAGTAGAATGAGGAAAGGAAAGTCTAGTGTGCTTAGCTAGAGGACACATTTCACAATCAGCTACAATTGATTTACACTCATCTAGTTTATAACTAAGCAAAATGTTTCATGGAAACACTAGAAGGATGGGCAAGCCTTCTATGCCACAACAATATATCTTCATGTTTCTTCTCTGCAACATGAACTCTGTGAACTTTTGCATTTGAATCATCACTGAAATGTGTGTCATATTGTGGTGAGAACATTATGTATAAACCATCACTCTCCTTACCAATGCCCTTCAAGATCCCACTGGTAAGGTCCTGGAACAAGCAGAAACCAGGATAAAAAGAGCAAAACAATTGAGCTACTTAGTTATCTTTGAAACTGATAAAAGATTATACTTAAAATCAGGTATGTACAGAACATTTTCAAGCACTCCTATATCTCTCAAACTGCACTTTCCTGTGTGAGACACCATTGTCACTTCACCATTAGGCAAATGGACCCATTTTATGATGTGTTCTGACATGTTCTATGCCAGTCATTGTATCTAAACTAGCAGTCATATGATTTGTAGCTCATGTGTCTATTATCCACTTTATCTGCTTTACTGTGGATAAAGTTTTGAAGTCAATACCTGCCATATGAGACATGTGATTTCTGGTTGCTTATCCTTGTCAAGCATCATTTTGATATTGTCTTATTGGTTCTCAGTCAAGTATGGTGCTCTTTGAAGATCTCCTTTTCCAGTTGAACATTCAGTCTTGTACCTTACACACACATTTGGATGTATATTTTCACTTTGAGCATTATAAGCAGTAGCTTCTCCTTGATACCTATGTGCACCAGTGTCTTCATTTCGAACATTGTTTGCATTAGAGAACTCTTCCTTCTTCTTGCCTTTATATCCTGGTGGGTATCCAACCAATCTATAACATACATCATTTGTGTGACCTTTAAGCTTACAGTGATCACATTGAAGAATCTAATTCTTTGGCGGTCTGTGATAAGAGTTTCCTCTCCCTGCCATCATGGATCCTAATTCAACTATTTCTCCTGAATTGACAATCGACATTTGACTCTCTCTTTCGATCAACATGGAGTAGGCCTTATTGATATTAAGAGTTGGACTAGTCATCAGTATTTGGCTCCTAGCTTGTTCATAGTTCTCATTCAGTCCCATAAGGAATTGCATCACCTTTAATCTCTGTATATGCAACATAAAATCCTTGGATTTAGCACAATCACAAGGAGGTGGTGTCATTCTATCAAATTCTGCCCAGAAATAACTCAGTTTTGAGAAATAAGTTGACACATTATCAGTTCTTTGAATCAAAGTTACCATATCTTTATGCAGTTGGTAGACTCGCGAAGTGTTCACTTTATCAAACATCTCCTAAAGATCTTCCCAAATCATCTTCGCATTTTCTGCATAGACAATCCCTGCATGTAGTTCCTTTGTCACTGATCCCGGTATCCATCCAATCACAATGGCATCACATCTATCCCATTGGTGAGCTAAATCTGAAGAAAAATCCTATTTCTTCCAGGTTCCATCTACAATCCCCAGCTTGTTCTTTCCAAGCAATTGGATTCGCATTGACCTGCTTCAGATCGAGTAATTTTCAGATCCTGTTAATTAGATATGAACAATTGGACCTCCAGTTGTATCTGAAAGATGAATGAAGAGTACATGTGTGTGGTCGATCTTCGTGGCTGCCATTAGTATTCTGCTTCAGAAATCACACTTATCTTCCAATTACAATGCTCCTCTATCTAAAACAACCGATTCAAACTCACAATAGTGGTCATACGCTCTGATACCATGATAAATTCTATGAACAGTTAACACTCAATTAACTAGACTTCCATTAATAGCCATTAGAGAAAGCTCTGCTAAGAAGAAAATAGAGAGAACTTTCATTAAAAGAAAATGAGTGAAAAATTGATATATTGTATTAGTACATCATTCTGTATATTTACAGCATCATCTAACAAACTTTAACTAAAATCTACTAACTGTACTAACAAACTTGCCTAACAAATATCTATTATTGATATTGACTAACTTGCCCTTTATACTCATTTCATCATGTTATGCTTATTTCTTCATAGCTAACCTGAAAATTTATGAGATCAAACTAAGAAAAGAGTGTGTGAAACAAAAAAAAGTTTACTAGAAAAAATAAGAGAAAAGAAAAGGAGCTTTTATATATCCATCTATATGAGGAGTGAGGTGGCTTTAGTCAAAAGAGATAAAGCCACGTAGCTAATGTATTGGCAATTGAAGGAAAAACCACATAATATTAAGGGTGAACTTCTTTAGAAGCATAGAACTTAAAATGACAAATATACCCACAATTTGAAATTTAATAACAAAAAACAAACATGTTAAATCACAAACATTAGGGGCATTTTTGTACAAATAAGAAAAGTAGGAAAATATAAATAAATTTCAACTTCTCTGTCCTGCATTTCGGGTAAAATCTTAGTGTCTCTGGCTTTCGATCTCTCTGACTCTCAGTACTGGTAAGTAAGCATCTTATATAATCTCTGATTATTTGCTCTCGAATTTTAGTTATTTGTTGAATAATCAATCAACTTATCATGAATACATCAAATTAGTTTTTTTTGGGGATTTTTTCTTTTTTTATGGATAATCATGTATCTGTCTGCTAGTTTAACCGACTAATTCTCCATTACCATAAGTTGTCCAAATCATCTTGTGTTTTGATACCGTTGGAATTTGAACCTTAACTATGGTGATTTTCAACCCACTTTATTGATTAACTGGCCAGAAATGGTGTGGTAATATCACCGGAAGGTTAATTCCTGATTCTTTTTGAACTGGAGAAATCACGAGTACTTGGGGGATAATGGACTTGCTCCTCTATGATTCTCCACTTAAATATTAGGTTAGGGTTTGAACTCTATTGCATGTGAGAATTAGGGGTGGATATTGGTAAAACGATCACAAGTAACTAATTAGGACATGTTACAAAAGAATTGGATTAGTAATATTTGGTTATACGTCTTTTAACAAAGGCAATCAGGAAACAATTTAAACATTTGGTTTCCACATGTATTAATTGTTAATGGCCTGGATGAACCTTTTTTTCAAACAGAAATGTGGATCTTAATCTTGCATTACTCCGATCCCCTGGATGTTCTTGCTCCTGTTTTTATTTCTTAAGGTGTTATTAACTCATTGTGCTTGCTCTTCTAAGTCTCTTTTATCTACTAAGCTTCATCATTGTATACAGTATATAGTAGTACTATCTTTGG
Organism: Solanum tuberosum; assembly: GCF_000226075.1. NCBI lineage: Eukaryota > Viridiplantae > Streptophyta > Magnoliopsida > Solanales > Solanaceae > Solanum > Solanum tuberosum. Next base: position 935,756 of record NW_006238936.1, on the reverse strand, counting down.
AAGTTATAACGATGTGACCGCTTCTTCCTCAAGCTCAAACATTGAGGAACCTTGGCTAATGCAAGGAGGAAAATCCATATATAAGTTTTCAATAGATTAGATGGCCGGAATATCGAGAAGAGTAATGAAACCTTTGTAGGAGTTAATGGGCTAGCTTTTTCGATACTAGTGGTTTTTAAGTTCGCTGTCATCCTATCCTTCCGTGGTGGAGCCATGTTTATTGAAGGGGGTTCAACTGAATACCATTTTGCCAAAATATTGTATTGTGTATGTAGGTTAAATATTATTTTATGTGTACATATATACTTGTTGAATCCCCTGCACACAGGAGAACATTTTTTTGAATCCGTCAATGAAAATCTTGCCTTCACCACTATTGTCTTCAAATCTATGTTCTTTTGTGGCGCTCAATCATGTATCATTATTTTCTCTCTATGATATTGGTTAATGATAAAAAATTTATGCAGTTGCAGATGTTGAACCACTAGTATTTGGATATTGCCTTTAGCCCTGATTTTAATTTTCAGAGTTGTTGACAAACTTGTTTTGTTAGACCATGAGGAATGCTTCGACATCTGGTGTAGATACAATTGGCAATTTGCCATGTAGTGTACTGGATGCAATTCTAAGGTGCTTGCCTTGGAGAGATGCAGTGAAGACCAGTATCTTGTCAAAAGACTGGAGGTACAAATGGGTAACACGTCAAGAACTTGATTTTAATGATGAGTTTTTCAAGTCTTTCAAACAAGACAAAGAAGCCAAGAGAATTATTTACCAAGTCCTGTTAGTCCATAAAGGACCAATACTGAAGTTTAGACTCCGTAATTTTACGAGTTGTCCTGATATTGATCATTGGATGCACTTCTTGTCGAAGAAAAATGTCCAGGAGTTCACCCTTCATGTACGCTTAGGAAACAAATATCATTCACCTCATCATCTTTTTACATTCCAGCAACTAAGGTATTTGGAACTTCAAGATTGTTTGTTCCACCCTCCACTCGGTTTTAAAGGGTTTAAGAAGCTTATTAATCTCGATCTTATGCATGTCACTTTTGATCCATCAATATTAACAAATCTCATCTCTAAAAGCCCGTTGCTTGAACGGTTGAGGTTGCGTACCATCACAAACTTTGACATCCTTGAAATTGATGCTGCTAATCTCAAATTCTTTGAGTTTATTGGAAAAACAAAATCCATTTCCTTCAAGAATGCTCCTATGCTTGAAAAAGTTACTGTGGGTTTCCTTGGACGACGACTTTTGACGGATACATCTCCTGTTTGCTCTAATTTCCCAAAGTTCTTCCATTACATTCCTTCACTGCTGGAACTGGATATATGCGGTACAACATTAGAGGTAATGTACATTTGTGATATTACTATCATAACTAAATGATGAATCTGATTGGTGTCTTAAAGTAATTTATGACTTTCTTGTAGTACTTGATCAAGGGAGGTTTACCAGTGAGTCCCCCAACTGCTCTGAACAATATCAAATCTATCACTATTTTGTCCATGTCTTTAATAAACTCCGAGGTGGTTGCAAGTGCAGTTTACTTGATTACAAGCTGTCCTAAATTACAAGATCTTACAATTGATTTTGTAAGCACTCTCTTGTTTTTTTTCATTAAGGTGATTGAATATGGTTTCTTAATTCATCTGAACTCACCTAATTAACCGTTCCTCAAAAATTCTTTAGTACCCTGTGGGGATATTGTTGAACCTGCTGTACAGTTGCTACGAGCCCAATCATCCTCATATGGTGTTTGTGTAAGCTTCAAAGAGTTCGAGTGAACATGTTTACTGGTCTCAAAATGGAAATGGAGTTTATGAAGTTTTATATTGGCATCTGCACCTGTACTTGAGGAGGTCTCCATTTGGAATTTTACACGTTACCTTTTTCGTTCGTGTAAACAAATGATCGATGGGATGAAAGAATTCGGCAGAGCATCACCCAATGTTGAATTCACATTTGAAGAAATCGATATGGAAGGTGGATATGAACATGAAGAAGTCATGGAAGTGCCATGATTTTGCTAACATATTATTGTTTTGTAGCATTTAGTTTGCCTGTTACGCACGCCCTGTCTGTCTAATATTATGTAGTATATATGTGCTTGGCTAAGTTAGTTCTAACTGTTTCAAGAACTATGACTCTACTTGTAATGGTCACTGTATTATTATGTTATTCCCATCATTTTGGCCCCTGTGTTATACAATTATGCATATTTGATCTTTAATTAACTTAAATGTGTAGTTTTTGTCTATAATATTATTGTTTAGTCGTCGAAACTTGAAAAAAATCTGGCTAGTAAGTGAAATATGCGTATAGATAAGTAATTTTTTTTTTCGGTTAAAAAAATAAATGATGAAAAGACGATTTTATTATATAATTTTTTAATACTAGTTGATTGACTACGAGTGAATTTGACCAAACATGAATGAACTTATAATTTTTATTTTTTTTAAGGTATAATACATAAATATGCCCTTTAACTTGGTCTGGGCCTATATTTATGTCTTTCAACTTTGAATGTGCACAAGTAAACACTTAAACTTGTATAGAGTTGAATAAATAGACACGCATTCTATGTGTCATCCTACATGACAATATGAGTCCTACATGATGTCCTACATATATTACGCCACGTAACTTTATACAAGTTAAAGATCTACTTGTGCACACCCAAAATTGGAGGGCATAAATGTGAAATAATATCAAAATAAAGGTATACTTATGTATTATGCCTTTTTAAAAATATAATCAAGAACAAGTCAAATTTCAATTCAGGACAAGACACTTGAAAGAGGATTTTTGTATATAACCTTAAAAATTAAGCTTACATGCATGTACGTTTCATTTTTAAGATAGGTAGCAATATCATCCTCTAAACATTAGAAACCTCAAACGTTTATTTATTCAACACTAATGTGAATATAAGAAGTTTGTTTTGAATTCAATAGCCATAATTCATTTGATGTACGGAAAGGATTAAAATTGATTGAAAAACTATCAAGTTTGCCACGTTAGTATAGTCTTTGTTAAACAAAATTCATTGTTTAGGCAATATGTAGTGATTAAAATTAATTAAATGAACTGTTAGAAATGAAATGAAAAATCAATAACTCATCAATTTTACGGTTTCATAAAAATGATCAAGTTAATTGAGTTGGTTCATCATCATCCTCCATCCAACTTACTCTTAGCAATAATCAAAGAACACATACAAGCCAAATATTTCAGTCACTACAGAGCTTTGTTTGGAGAATGTGATATGACTATTTAATGGCCAATATCTTTACAATAAGTTTGTTAATCAACAAAGAACTAAGAGTAGTGTACTTTTATGAGTTATGCCCCATTGGCCGGATATTCTTATATTACGTTTGTCAATAAACAATTATCGACTGTGCACTCTGAAGAGTTGTGAAACTATGTGTATTTAATGTACACATTACTGTACAAACATACATATATTATGGATGTGTTGCAGCCTCATTGGCAACTAAATAGATAAACACTTTGCTGTGATGGACAACATATGTTGGCCTTTTTGGCATCTAAATGACCAAAATTTATGGAATTTAGTCCGACTGAGTTGCAGTCCAGATGGACATTCTCTTGTTTTGTGCCTACACCATATGAATGTCTTGTTTCTGCAAAATAAAACAACAAAATTTATCCAATAAATTTGAAACAACAGAAAACAGTCTATTACAAACTGACTTCGATAGCCAGATTTAATTTTTACGAAACAATTATAATAGCGGCCACAACAAATTGAATTCAAAATACTAAAGGGTCATTTCCTTGTGGCACTACTTGCTAACAGAAACATAGCGCAACATTTGTACCAAAATAAATATTCAAGAACATCCAAAAAGTTTATCATGTACTAAATAATATGTTGTGAATCGAAAACACTCAAATACAATGTTTACTTTCGAAGTTGCACAGGTAAATTAACAAAATGGAAGAATCATTACAAGAGAAGATTTACTACTTCAAGTAAATTCATTTTGCTTTCTTTTTTAAATAAAAATTATGCAAGAGATAAAATAGAGAACTCATAGCAAAAGAAGGTTTTACTACCTTACATAAATCGATTTTTTTGATTTGTTTGTATAAATGAATTCATTAGAATATACGTGTATCGATTTGATCATTTTATGCCAGCAAGAATTATTATAGACGAATCTAGCAAAACAAGAACAAAATTCTATTTAGGAATTTAATATACCGAAAGATCTAAAGACATCAAAATATCCTCTAACATTCAATTTGTGAACTGTAAAAATGATGTCCACCATGAAGTATCATTTCTCTTATTCTAATCTTTTTTATTTACAAATAATGAGTATAGAGAGTACTGAAATGATATGAAAAGTTATAAGGAAAATAAATTTTTGATTCTCTTTTATGACAGTAAAAAATATAGATAAAAGTAAGAAGATAGTAATAAATTGAGTAAAAAGTAAAAGGAAAGTAAAAAATTAAAAGAACTACCATAAAAAGAAAACATGGAAAAGGAAAAAGAAGTTAAAAGAGTTACTTTTTATTTTACTTTATACGTAGTCACTTCTCTCTCTTTCTACTTTTTTTATTTAACATTTGAAATATGAAATTATAAAAATATATCAATTAAACTTAATATATATAACTACTTAAAAAGTAAATAAGATTATAGTTTATAGTATTTTTTGAATTTTTTTAACATAGTACATAAATAACAAAAAAATATATGAAGTCAAGAATAGGAGAAAAAAAACCTTTCCACTTTTTCCTATACTCTCCCAATTTCTTAAAATCTCTAAGGTAATTTTTTCCCCCAATTCTTTCAAATTCCTATGGAATTGTGAGGAACAAAGATGAATATTGATAGCGGGAGCTTGTCAAGCGATATTCGAGTTTTGCTTGTCGGAGAACATTGAAAAATAATCTAAAAGGATCTATTTTGCTTGCTTCGCCGAAGCTCGCTGGTTGGAGCAGTGCAGCCGCAAGGTTTTGTTGTTGTTGTTGTCGACCTTGTTGTGAGAACAGAGGTAGGTCTTTATGGTGGTTGTCTCGGAATGGGAGAGAGATAAGAGGAGAGGGGAAGAGGAGAATGAGGTTTTGTTGATGGTTTGGATTTCGCCGAAGGCGGCGACAGTGGTGGCTGATGGTCGAGCAACAAAAGAGGGAGAACAAACGAAAGCACTAGCAATGCCATTAATGGAGGTCAATTGAGATTGAATCCTTTTATTGATTAATTAAGGAAGATGACTATTTTCTCAGAAATTTTCGTCAAAATTCACCTTCTAACGCGCCTAGAGAAGGTGAGAACACCTCCCATGACAGGTCAGCACTTGGGTGTGTATAAAATAGAGAATTATAAAGTTCAGGTGGGTAATAGGACACCCGTGAAGTTGGAGTGTGCAGTTGGAATTTCGGGTATAGGTTGGGGGGGTTTTAGACCATTTTCTCTAATAAAAATTGAGTAAAAAGTAAAGGAAAGAAAAAATTTGAAAGAACTACCATAAAAAGAAAACACAGAAAAGAAAAAGAAGTTAAAAGTACTTTTTATTTTACTTTATATCTGTAGTCACTTCTATCTCTTTCTACTTTTTTAATTTAACATTTGAAATATGAAATTATAAAAATATATACCAATTAAACTTAATATATATAACTACTTAAAAAGTAAATAAGATTATAGTTTATAATATTTTTTGAATTTTTTTAACATAGTACATAAATAACAAAAAAATATATGAAGTCAAGAATAGGAGAAAAAAAAACTAATTATAATATTTAGTCAAAGAGATATTTTTGGCAAATTTTATAGATCAAAAGGGAAAAAAATAAGGAAATAATAGAAATTTCATGAATAATAATAAATTATGATAATAAGGAAGAGTGATGGATGATATTATTTTCTTTAAAAAAAACTTTAAAAAATAGAAGATAGAAAGAGGAATTTAAGAAAATAATAATAAATAGTAATAATATGAGGGGAGAGAGATAAATAAGGTATTTGTTTTTTTTTTAAAAGAAATAAACTGATTTTATAGATCAAAAAAAGATATTTTTTGTGAATAATAATAATAAATCATGACAATAAGGATATATTTAAGTAGGAGAGATAATAAGATTTTCATTTTAAAAAAACTACTAAAACGGTAAAAAAATGAAATTAAGAATAAATAATAAATTATAGTAATGATAAGGAGATATGAAAGGCAATAAATCGTAATAATGATGAGAAGAGAGATAAATAAGGTAAATATATTTATTATAATATAATAATATAAAGGTGAGTATCATAACTAAGTTAAAAAATATTGTATTAAATAAGACACTATTTTATAACTTTTTTGAGTTTATGATAATAAGGTGGAGAGATATAAGATTTTTTATTTTTAAAAAACTATAAAATGGAAGGTTAAAAACGATTTAAGAAAAAATAATGAGTAAATTGTAGTAATGATAAGGAAAGATGAAAGACAATAAATTTGTAGTAATAATGAGAAGAGAGATAAATAAGGTAAATATATTTATCATAATTTTCTACTATATTATAAAAGAGAGTTTAGGGCCAAGTATAATATATAATATTCAAGATTGAGACTTTTCCCAATCTTGAATATTATATATTATACTTG
>NW_006238936.1:909002-928171 GCF_000226075.1 Solanum tuberosum | reverse complement strand
TATGTCTTAAAAAAATATTAAGTTAGACACTATTTTATAACTTTTTTTGAGTTTTTTAACATAAAATATAAATAAAAAAATATTTAAAAACTCAAGAAAAAGAGAAAAAAGAGAACTATGATTCTTGATCAAAGAGATATTTTTTATTCTTTTTTATAGGTCAAGAGAGAAAAATTAAGAAAAAAAAAGAGAAATTTAGAGAATAATAATAATAATAAATTAATAGTTATGATAATGAGAAGGAGAGATAAATAAGATTTTATTTAGAAAACCTTAGAAATAGAAGGTGGGACGATGAATTAATTTTTTCTTATAGTAACAATGAGAAGAAATAAAAATATATAACAGGTTGCAGTAATATTACGAAAAAAAATATATATTTGAGAATTATTTTTTATTCAAATTTTATAAATCAATAGAAAAAAGCTTCTTAAGGAAAAAGAAAATTTTATGAATAAGAATAATTAATTATGGTAATAAACTGGAGAGATAAAAAAAAAATTATAAATTATAAAAATAGAAGGTAGAAAGTGTAATAAATTGTAGTAGCAATGATGAGGAGAGATGAAATTAAGAAAAAATAATAAATTGTAGTAATGATAAGGAGATATGAAAGACAATAATCATAGTAATGATGAGAAGAGAGATAAATAAGGTAAATATATTTATCATAATATATAATAATATAAATGTGAGTATCAAAACTATGTTAAAAAATATTGTATTAAATAAGACACTATTTTATAAAAAAATTGAGTTTATGATAATAAGGTGGAGAGATAATAAATTTTTTTATTTAAAAAACTATAAAAATGGAAGGTTAAAAAACGAATTTAAGAAAAAATAATGAGTAAATTGTAGTAATGATAAGAATAGATGAAAGACAATAAAGAGAAGAAAGATAAATAAGGTAAATATATTTATCATAATTAATAATATAAAGGTGAGTATCATAAATTCATAACTATGTCTTCAGTTAGACACTATTTTATAACATTTTTTGAGCTTTTTAACATGAAATATATAAAAAAAATATTTTGAAACTCAAGAAAAGGAGTAAAAGGAGAAGTATGATTCTTGGTCAAAGAGATATTTTTTATTCTTTTATATATATATTTTATAGGTCAAGAGAGAAAAATTAAGAAAAAAAGAGAAATTTGGAGAATAATAATAATAATAAATTAATAGTTATATAATAAGAATGAGAAATAAATAAGATTTTTTTAGAAAACCTTAGAAATAGAAGGTGGGAAGATGAATTTTTTTTTATAGTAACAATGAGAAGAAATAAAAATATATAACAGGTTGTAGTAATATCACGAAAAAAGAAAAATAAAATATTTGAGATTTATTTTTTATTCAAATTTTATAAATCAAAGAAAAAAAACTTATTAAGGAAAAAGAAAATTTTGTGAATAAGAATAATTAATTATGATAATACTTGAGAGATAAAAAAAAATTAAGAATTATAAAAATAGAAGGTAGAAAATGTGATAAATTGTAATAGCAATGATGAGGAGAGATAAAAAAAAAGAAGATATTTTAAATATATATATTTTTAAATTGAGACATCAAGCTTCAGTTATAATTTTAAAATAATGATATCAACATTTAATTATTTCTTTCATGTTCATGTCGTTGGTGTTTTCATGGATGAGTGCTTGAAGTTAAATTACATCCAGGGATATCATTGAAAATCTTAGTAGTATTTTTAATTAAATTTATAAAAATCTTTTAAATCCCAAGATTTATGTAACGCCATACCATGGTCTAATATGTGTGGATTACTTTTTTATACAATAACACCATACTAAGCAATTTATGTCCACCTTTCCCTTTATTTATATATCAAATCACTAACACAAGCAAGTGCGTACCTCATATTTTACCCTCTGGGAGAGACTCTCAAGCTCTCTCGCGATACTCTCTACAGCTTTACCAGAATAAATAAATAAAAAATACAAAATTCAACCTTTCTGCCTATTCTTTCTCAAAATGTCTTACACTTATCTTTACATCAAGATTTAACAATTTCATAAATAATCTCATTATTTAAAAGAATTAAATGGAGATCACAACCAATGGAAAAAGTTGTAAAATACACTTATTTTTTAATTTCAAAATATTCACATTGACCTACATGATCAATGTGAAAACTTATCTGTATATATCTCCATAATAAATTCATACCATAGCTTTCATAATAAATAAATAAAAAATAATATGAATTCCCAACTTTCCTCCAATTATTTACAAAAACTTCACACTTACCTTTACACAAACATTTAACCAATCCAAATTAATTCATACAATTAAATAGTAGCACAACGTATAAATGAAAAAAAAAGAGGTATAAATACCACAAACAAAATAATAAACATCCACACACACCATTTATCTTCATAGTCACCATCGGCTCATAGTGGTTAATTGAGGTTAGTTTTTCAATATTCAATATTATTATATGGAACTTACTATTTATTGCAATACTCTATCCTTAGTTTGACTTTGACAAATACTTATAGAGAAGTACTACAATGGATAAAAAATATAAGGGTCCCAAATAATTAGTTCAGAGAATTGTCAAGGTAAAATATTAATAATAATATTCATGACTATATTAAATTGTTCTTCTAAACATTTATTTTTGAATACAGATACAACTGAACAATCAAGAAAATCGGTTAAAGTGATGTATGAAAATATTATGCAAGAGCGAATTGCATATTTCAGAAAGGAACAAGAGCAATTGAAAAAATATATATACAGAGGAGTTTCACAAGATAAAACAAACAAAGAATGGCATGACATTTTTCATGTATTGGCTTCTATGTAATAGGGAGCTGAAATAAATTATGATTAGAGAATATATTCTACAAACATCAATCAATAAAGAATGATAGGCCGTTGTTGATGTATTTATATATTTTAGCAATGAAAATAAAGTATTTTTTTTAATAGAGTATATATTCTGATTTATTCATTTAAGAATGTATTATTCACATTAAATAGATACTAAATTTGATAAGTTTCATTATGTATCATCATTTCAAATGAAAGATAATGATATGCTCAAATAATATAATGATATAATTAATCCAAAATAAAAAACATCCTAACACATATCTATTAATCCTCGCGCGAAGCGCGGACGTTGTTCCCTAGTAAATAATATAAGACTATCTAATACCTTTAATCAAACACGGGATAAAATAATCTCACATCTTATTTCATATTATTATATTTTATACTTCACACCAAACGACTCGTTAAAGTTTATTAAGTTGGTCTGTTTTGGACCATAGCTAACAGACTAAACTCTTGAGGGAATTTTTGGTGGGCCTTTGATCATGAAAAATAATTACTTTATTTGAAATTTTTAAAATTGAAATTGGAGATGTGTCTAACCATAATATATTTTTTTTAAACTTATATATGTGTCAAATGCTATAAAAAAAAAAACAATTTATGGTTTGGATTTTTTGAAAGATTTAAAATTCAAATCAAAATTTTTGTATTCATTCTGAACCTTCTTAACTACTTTTTTTATGAAATTATATCAAACTTATTGTTGTTGTAGTTGTAGTTTGAACTGTCTCCATGCTCACCTCTAAAAATAATAATTTTTTATACTATTAGTTAAAAAAAAGTTTGGAAAATGTAATTACCAGCATTCCTAGCATGACTATAAAAGGAAATAAAAATCTTTAAATTTTATTGAGTAAAAACGCTTTAAATAACGTCCATAATAATTAAAAGGCGAATCATTGTATTAGTCCATAATAATGTACTTGATTTTGAATTGATATCTCGTTAAGATTGAATTTTGAATCTCTTAAAAATCACTAAGCCGCCTTTTGATTTTGTGTTCAGCAAATTTTGCATATATATAATATAATTTTTTGTCAATCCCCCCTCTCCCCCCCTCCGACCTAAATTCGCTCCTACTATTGAGGTGTTTGTAGTCATCAAAAACAATTACTTCTAAGGATAAAATGGAAAAAATAAGTAATTTTGTCTTAGATTTCTAAAATAACAAATAATTTAAAACAATTACTTTCAAAACTGTGATTGATAATTTGACATAGAAGAAATAATTTATTTTACAATTTTACCTAAAGTTTTTGTTCTACGAGACCTTCGATAATTATATCTACAACAAGAAATATTAACAAAGATAAATAAATAAATAATTACCCTTTGACACATAAATATGTAAAATTAATATACTATTGCTTTTAAATTTTAATTAAAGAAAAGGAATAATCAACCAAATATGGCACTAAAAGAATTAATGCCAAAACGCCTAACCCACCCTCTTGAAATATTAAATGCTTTAAAAAAATCTGGTGTTTTAATCGAATATTCATTATTAAATTTCCATTAGTATATTTTTGGAGAAAACACATAAAAAATCGCTGAAGTTGGTCGGATAACTACTTTAACACTTAAACTATACGGATATTTAAATATTCCTTAACATTTTTGAAGTGAAATTGAAGTATTTAATGGTATTTAAACGTATGTATAGTTTAAGTACTAAAGTAAGTTATCTGACTAAGTTAGGAGGTTATTTATGTGTTTTATCTATATTTTTGTTCCAAAGTACTACTTCCGTCCATTTTTATTTATCATGTTGCGTTTTTCGAAAGTCAATTTGACTAATTTTCAAAGTTAAATTAGATTACATTAATTCGATATTTTAAACAAAAAAATTTAGATATTCAAAAAACTATACGAAAAGTACTATAAAATTGCAATTTCTTGCATATCAATATGATGAAAAAAATATATCGTAAAATGTTAGTCAAAGTTTTTATAGTTTGACTCTAAAAAGGAAACCATGACAATTAAAAGTGGACGGATGGAGTACTCCCTCTGTCCTTTAATAGTTGTCCACTATTGACTTGGCTCACCCCTTAAGAAACTATAAATAGAAGGGTAATTTTACTCTATCACCCTTTGAATATACTCCCTCCGTCCACTTTTATTTGTCATGGTTTCCTTTTTTAAAGTCAAACTTTAAGAACTTTGACTAACATTTTACGATGTATTTTTTCATCATATTGATATGCAAAAAATTGCAATTTATAGTACTTTTCGTATAGTTTTTGAATATCTAATTTTTTTGTTTAAAATATTGAATTAATGCAATCTAATTTAACTTTGAAAATTAGTCAAATTCACTTTCAAAAAGCTCAACATGACAATTAAAAGTGGACAGAGGAAGTAGTAAATATAATGTTTTGAAATATGTAATAGGAAATGACTATAATTAACGATAAGCGTAAATTAGGAACTAAGTGTAAAATGATCCATGAATTTCATAAAATGGACAAGTATTATTAGACATTTATTTTTAGTATATTGAACAAGTATTTTTAGACAGAGGGAGTAAGTGTTATCTAATTTATTAAACAGTTCTTATCAAATAAATGTTTCTTAAAATTTAAAAGAGGAAATATGATTGAAAAAACACATAAATTTTGTCCTAATTTTATGATGATACTAAGAGCATATTCGACATTATTGCTACAAACAACTTATTTTTAGAAGCATTTTTTTTAAATGGCTTTTCAAAAAAGTGCGTTTGAAAAAAAATTGTGTTTGATTAATTCATTTGAAAGTATTTGATAAGTAGATTGTGTTTGGCTAATCATTTTAAAAAGTGTTTTTGAGAGAAATTATGAAAAAGAACAAGTATCAATTCACTTTTAATATTTAGATTATTTATAAAGAAATCATTCTTTTAAATATCTACTATAAAGTCTAGAACTACTATTTCAATTTTATTAAATTAATATGTACATATTTAAATTTTGAATCAATATTATAACTAGATAAAATAAAAAATAAATTAATTATTAGTATAATATTAACATAATATAATTTAAAACATCAAGCAAAATAAATTTAAAAATCATTCCACAAATTAAAATCACTACATATGAAAATTCACCAGAATAAATATAATGAATATATTGGTAAACATGAGAAATAATTTTCTGCTTCTACTTCTGCTTTTTAAAAGAAGTAGAAATTTTTAACTTCTTCCTAACAGCATAAAAATTATTTTTGCTTCCAATTAAAAACAGTTTTATATGTTAGCCAAACACCTTAATTTTTTTTTAAAATGTGTTCGTCAGAATAAATATTTTTGACCTACCAACGGCAAGTCAAACAATGTAACAATATTTTTTTTCAACTAAAGTGACACGGAGAAGGAGTGAGTAATATTTAGAAGAATTTGAAACGTCCGAATTACCAAGGAGGATAATAATATTAATAGCAAGTGGATCGCGCATGTAGAATCCTAACATAATTATATTTCTGTTGAAGGAGAATACGTTGTCGACCTTATATATATATATATACCAAGATTTGTCTACACAAAATTAAAAAGATTATAATATCATCATCATCCCCTTTTGTTCCTTCTTCAATTGTCATGGGATTGTGTTTTAGCAAAAACTCTGCCTCCAAAAATAACGTAGAGAAGACAAAGAAGAAAAATAATTATGTTTATGGTACTAGAACAACACGGGATAGCACAACTTGTAGTAGTGGAAGTGTGGCTTATATATACGCTCTAGCGGCTACTGGAGGCGGTGGTTGTGGTGGTGGAGGTGGTGGTGGTGATGGTTGTGGAGGAGGTGGTGGTGGTTGCGGTGGTGACAGTGGTGGTGGTTGCGGTGGTGGTGGTGGTTGTGGTGGTGGTGGTTGTGGAGGAGGATGCTAGGACCAATTTAGTCCCAATTTCGATTTCTTTGTAAATATTCATTGCAACAATATTGGATATGAGAAATAGTACCAGTGGTATATATTATCATAGTGCAAATAAGGACCATATCATGCCTGTAACCTTTTTTCTTGGGCATGGATTTTAGTGTCCTTTTTAATTTGTTTAATTCTAATTAATTTTAGTGGTATTTTTCTTAATTATGTCATCTCTTGTAGTGATAATTTTACGTGGAATACATTAATTTCCCTTTTTATCAATGAAGATGTGAATTCTTAACTGTTTGGTTATCTAAATTATAACCTACATGCAATACTAACTAGTAGTATATTGCTTGCGCGCACACAGACAAAAAATATAAATAAATTTATATGACTATTGGCTACTTTATATAAAAGTAAAACCGGTGTTTAAATATTTGAAAGGGAAGAAATCATATATTTCAAAGTTTTTTCTTTATCATATAAGTTTAGTTTACTGTCTTTTTAAGTTAGTTTTTGATTTAACAATGCAAAAAGTTTCTATGTGTCATATTCCCTGAGATATTACATTACTGCAGTAGTAATTAGTACCATATTTTTTACTAAATAATTAAAATATTCAATTTAATAAAATTTGTTAGTATTTTATTGAACACTGTGAAAGTTCTGAAAACAAAAAATATAAGATGGCGTCGCCCGGACTCGAACCGGAGACCTTCAGTGTGTTAGACTGACGTGATAACCAACTACACCACGACACCTTTGATGACAATGTTGAATGCACACTATTTTAATATAAACATTAATTGCACCTAGTTGCAATGTTCCATTCGTTTGCTGAACAGAAAAGAGGATGCCTGTTAGGGCTTTTTTATGTTTGAAAGATAAATTGGTTGGGTCAATGTTATAGATTAGGTCAAATTCACATATAACTAACATAAAAATCATATTTGTATGTTATAGCTATAGTTTACATAATTGCGCTCCATAACAAATTTTATGTTTGCTATGGAGCTTTTGATTTGTATAATTCGTTAGATACATCCAATTTTATACAAATTGTTCAGTTTTGTATAAAATTTTATTTATACATTGTAATTTGTATAATAAGATTTGTATTTGTATAATTATAAGTGTATAGGACGAAAATATATGTATTTGTATTTGTATATACACTTTTTCTCTCGCTTTATACAAACACAAACGCATTTTATACATTTGTATACCGAATGGGTAATTGTATACCGAAAATAGCTAATCGTATACCGAACCAGATGGCAAAAAAAGGGGATGTTTGCTGCGAATTACAAATAAATAAACTATGACTATAACATTTAATTTGAATTAATAATTTGCTATTTCATACAATTTTCCCTTAAATTATTGGGGCGGGGAGGGTAATATCTAAATTTGATTAATTTTAAATTGAATAATTCTTTTAATTCTAGTTGTCCATGTGTCCTATGTTAGTCATAAGGGTATAATTAGCCCGAAAGTATAACGGGGGGTATATTTAGTTCGAAAGTATAACTAGGAGGTATATTTAAACTATTCCTACAGTATAGGGATATATTTGGCCCTTTACCGTAATCTAAATGGTAAATTTTATCTTATTTTTTTAAATCGTGTAATTACCTAATTTTCCTAAATACTAGGATACTTCATATTTTTGTAGCCTTTAATATTTGGAGGGCCTTAATTTACTTTAGGGCGTCCCGAAATTGACCATAGTCATAGTCTCGTGAATTGTAACCAATTATAGTAAGAATTAAAATTTAAAATTAAACCCAACCCAACACAAAGTGGGATAATAATAATATAATCCCAAGATTACTAGATTTTGGACCTTGATTAGCTCTATATAATCTTTGTCATTCTATAAGATTTTTCATAATATCATAAGCCACTTTTTCTACTTGACTTTTAGATCACAGTACAATTATTCTTCATTGTACGTACCTTATACTATTAATTGTCATGGGATTGTGTTTTAGCAAAAAGTATTGCAGCACAAAAGAGAAGAAAGACGATTATGATCTGTTTAATTTAGGAAGGACTACTCTCGATAGTACTACTTATTACCCTACTACTGCCGGAGGAGGAGGAGAAGGCCACCGTCATCATCACGGAGGCAACCACCACCATCACGGAGGTGGAGGTGGAGGTGGAGGTGGAGGTGGCGGTCACCACTATCACGGTGGTCATCATCATTGAGGCGTGTGGTGGTTGTGGAGGAAATTAGCATCAAATTAATTAGTTGAAGATATATACAGTGTTGTTAATTATAGTGCAAAATTAAAATACTTTCTTCTCTCTATTCCTAATTCCCTGCCATAAGCATCCACATGATCACCTGCAAAGCAATTATCAGTAACAAAACATATTAATGGGAGGACTTAGAAGGAGATAAAATTCAAAACCAATATATTGATGGCTTTATTGTTTGGATGGTTGTTATGTATTGTTTTATAATATATTGTATTGTGTTTTATTGTATCGTATTGTATTATTTTAATGAATACAGTGTTTGAATGGATTGTATCGTTCTTAATCGTTATATAATGTCACACTCCATAATTTGAATGATAAAACTATAAGAAAAGTAGGGTTTTCCGTCGTTACATAATGTCACAAGTCTATAATTTGAATGATAAACTTACAAGAAAAGTAAGGTTCTTTGTCGTTACATAATGTCACACGTTTAGAATTTGAATGATAAACCTACAAAAAAAAATTGGGTACGAGGTAGAGTTACTATGAAAAGATATGATAAAAGATGAAATCTGATAATGAAATAATATAAAAACAAAATAAGAAGAAAATATTAAGGTAACGACGCGATCACACAAAATCAGTCATTACATAAAATGATCTTTTCATCATTACCTAACGATGAATTTAGATGATACGATACAATAGAATCTAAGTAACAATCGAAACAAATAATTGTATTTAAGCTAACAATTGAATACAATACAATACAACGAGTAACAACCATCCAAACAAGGTAGACTCTGATTCCTTTCAACTTTTTTTTGTTTAAAATCATTTAGCAAGCACTTTCTTGTAACAAAAATAGTCATCAATTAGGCCAGAGATATAGTAGGAAAAAGTACATGTCTATCATCTCATCAAAACCTATTACAAAACAGAATTTTCAATCCTAAAAGATTTACAAACTAGCTAAGGACTTGTACATGGCCACAAAATCACCTTGATGGACATTTCTCAAGTACTCTCTAAGTTCACACATCTTGCCAAAAAGAACACCAACAACACAAAGTTTCCGCGATTATCTACTAATGCGACACAAATGCTGGTATTTCATCGGTGATAGTGGTGGCATCACTAATACTGTTACTGTTAGATTCATCATCTGTAATGTTTTGGCGCCCTGGGATTGTGTAAATGGAGAGACTGGTGTTCAAGTTTCTTCGAGTACCATCATTTTCGGGTGGGCAAAACCTGTATGAAGGAGGTTTAGAAGGTGGAACAACAACCGAGACAGAGGCTACCCTTTTTCTGTTGGCTCCCCTGTGCATGTGAGTCTCACAGTACTTTTGACAAGGAACAACAGTCTTGCTGCATCTCCATTTCTTTCCATCTGATCTTCGGCACCTCTGTTGGTCAGCTTCTGAGCCTGTGTTACAACAAAAAAAGGATTAACCGTTAAGCATGAGCTATTCTCAACAATCATCAAGGTTGCTGAGCTAATAAAAGAAACTAACTTCTCCTTCCTCTGTCACAGCTTTATGCAGAAGGAATTTAAAAACTACAAATAGATCATCAGGTTAGGCACCCAACAAAATCTAGCCAATGCAGAGGACTAAAATAAAAAACGTTATCGATTACTATCAAATATGAGGCAAGAAATTATTTAGTATTGCACAAACCCAAGCAAATTAATAAAAGGAGACATACAATCCTGATTCATCTAATAGTTTCATGAAGCACCCACTATTAGGCACTGCTCAGAAGAATTTTTAAATAATCCACTGCAAGATAATTTTCCTGGAAAGGCATGCTACTTTTACAGTTCTTAAACCGATGAAAGACAAGTTAAAATGAAGATGGAAAGAAGTTCCTTGAATATAACATATTGGAATCGGTGGTTTACCTATAGAGTGTTGCAGGTCACTCTTTGTAGATAGACCAAAAATTGGTACCAAAGCACCATGCTTCCTAGCTTCTCCGCAATTCTGTTTTTGGTTGGTTTTGCTGGGACTAATACGATTGAAATCAATGTTCTTACTGTCAGCATTGTCACCAGAAATGAAAGATGGGGTTCTTACGGACGTTGTGATGTCCTTTCTATTGCAAATCATGTAGTTGTCTTGCTTCTCACTGCCGTTGCCAGAATTGATGAATCTTGGTTTAACAGATGAGTCCTCGATGCTGTTGTATTGGTTACTTCTGCTAGTAGAAGACAAACAGGATGTTTTACTACTTGCAGGAGCACATTTGCTGCCAGGGTCATCGGAACTGGCATACAGTTTAGTTATCTTGGAAATGATATTTGTATCGTCTGATCTCATAACATGTTCAGAAGCTTCCACAGGCTTTCTTGAACGTCGACCTCGATGCACATGCTGCCCACAGTACTTCTGACCTGGAATCACATCCCTTTTGCACCTCCATTTCTTCCCATCAGTTCTTCTACACCTTCCTGGTTCAGGATCTGTCATGCTCGTATAATCAAATCTCCCCACTGCAACCAGAAGCCATATTATTAAACATTAAAGCATTACAACATGCTTCAAAGAACCTAAGTATTCACATAGCCAAGCTCTTCATTGTGCAAATGAGTATAACATGGATTAAACACTTACTCTATCCCTTACCTATCAAAGACTATTCAGCACCAGATATGCATTCCCCACATCAAACCAAGTATGATGTAAAGACTTTTAGATGATAAAAGCACAAGTAAGCCTATAGGCTACTGAGTTTCTAAAATTTAGAGCTCTTAGACTCATATAGTAGGAATGACCGTAATAAATAACGCTTTCGCACTGTTCCGAGGAAAGATGGCGGAACGAATGAACATGATTGTCCAAGGACCAATCTAATCAAATACAGGGCAAATGTTTTATCATAAAACAACACTTAAATGCATAATGACCACCAAAAATATGCATCTCACAGTATAGGCAATAAAACAGTAGAGTCAATCTAACAAGAGAATCAAAAAGCATTGTAGACTTCAGAATATTATCATATCAAGGTAAAGGAAAAGAGCCAAAATTCGAAAAAGAACAGAATCCAAAAGCATAACAGAGTCAGAATATCAACTCAAAGAAAAACAAAAGCAAATCTTTTCCAGCAACTGAACTTCATCCAATGTACCAAGTTTCAGAAACCAAAAAACTCATTTCCAATAGCATAAAGTCGGTTCAATGTTCTTGAGATCTTAGCATTCTTATCAATAGGCTTTTCAACTCTGTAATTCAAAAATAAAAAAGTTAAAAGTATCCAGAAACAAACACCACAGTTCCACTTCCCCCTATTAGACCTACTGAATACAAAAGGAGAATCATCCAACAATTTTCCAAAAGTTCAAGCAAAAAAAAAAAACACATTCTTGAATATTTTGCAATTGTTCTTGATGGAATTCAACAAACACAAAACTAAAAAAAGACAAATTAAAGCCAAAGAATAGGAACTTTACAGGTAGGATATAGTTTGTAGATTCCACCGTCACCCAAGGAGCTTGAAACACTATTCCAAATGATGAAAAACAGATGAAAAGGAACTGGAAGACCAGAAACTAAATACTTAAAAATCACAGCTTGGAGTTGAAGTTCTTGAAACTGAGCTGCTGTGAACAGAGAGTTAGAGGATTTGGCATCTTTTTCATCTTCCTCAACAACATGGCTTGAACTTCCATAGCCTAAAGACAGCTCTATGCAAGGTGGTGACCCTTCTTTCTTCTTTATTTCATCCTCTTTTCCTTTTCCTTCATCAAAATAAGCATAATTTCATCAGTAACACAAACCCCACATAAAAAAAATCCAATCTTTGACACATAAACATAAACATATGAAGGTAACAATAAACAGAGAGAAGAAGGGTAAAGACCTGAGAGAGAAAGAGGGGTGGCAGAGAATAGATGAAGCTGCATTTCTTGACTTCACATGGAAGGAAAAGGAAAAAAGCAAAACCTGCAACTAAACCAACCCAGAATTTACTATACAGAAATTAGAGAGTGGTTCTGCTTCTGAGACTACAGCTGATATTGCTGACACTTGCCAAAGATGCATCACAGCAAAAACTGATGAGCACAGTAAGAGAGAAGAAAACAAAAAAGCTACTTCCTTTGTTCAATTTATATGATATGTATCACTTATTCAGAATTAATTTGAGTAAATTTTCAAATTTATATTATATAAGATTAATTAAATATTTCAAAACTATACCAAAAAAAAAAACTAATTCCTCATTTTCTGTTATAGGACATGTTGACTCACACACCACATATGAGTCTTGTTTAAAATAAGTCATAAGTTATAAATTCGTTTAAATAAGTTCAATATTAACAAAGTAGCTATAAAAAGTGAAGGAATACTTACTAATATAGCAAAAAAAAAATACTAGGTAATTTAGAGATTAGTACTATTAAAACGACAAAAAAAAGAGAGAGAGAGAGGAAGGAATATAATTGAAGAAGAACACGGCAGTGAAGCAATGAAGAAAACAAAAGAAGTTAGGTCACAGTGATTAGCGGCATGGAAGTGTCAGCTGCCATTTCATTTTTCCTACTAGCTTTTGTCTGTGAATATGAACATGTAAGTAATTAAAGTAAGTGGTCAGAATTTGTTCTGACATTTGGTCAGTTTTCTTACAGCATTAAAGCCAAATAGCAGACTCCATCAGACAAACAACCTTCAGAAGAATTTCGTGATATCTACTACCATCACTTACCCACCTTTTTATCTCTTTACTCTATGGTTAATTACCACTACCTTTCTCCCTTGTATCACTCTTCTTTTTTCTTTTTTCTTTTTCTCTTATTCATATTGAAACTCGATTAATTCAATAAGCTTTTATTTACCAAAAAGTACTTTTTAACAAGATATTTGATAAAAAAAAAAACAGTTTCATTATTACAACACATTCTTTGATGGTTATATATCACTCTTGAGTACTCTATTGGGCTTTCTTCTTCTTCTACGTTTGGTCATAGATTTCCCAAATAAAATCTGGAGAAAAAATTGGCATATAATTTGTCATTAATTGGCAAATAACCCAAATTTCCAAATACTAGAAAAAATTAGTATTTGAGCCAAATCTCATTATTTGGGAACTTTTAATAATTCAAATTCTACATCAAATTTTTATCTTTTACAAAAACACTTTTTATAGTTGTTGTTTGTGTTGTTTTACATAATTTTTTACATGAACATCAAAATAGTGATAGAATATTCAATAAATATGAAAGCGATAATATGGTTATTAATGAAAATGATAACAATCCGCTTAGGGTAACAAAGTCATGTGTTATGTAATACACACATGGTTAGTTTTGATAGTTTTTAAAACTTTAGGATATGATTCATATTTCTTAAAAATGTGAAATATATTTCCCAAATAGTATGGCCAAACACATGGTGAAATTTCACCTAAATTTTCACCCAAATAATATTTGCCAAAAACATTTGGAAATCTACGGTCAAACGCTAGCTTAAAGTTTACTTAATTTAAAGTTATGTTATATATTTATTTTTTTTGTTTTAATACTTTTAGATTTTGAGATTAAAATAAGTTTTTTTTAATATGATATTTTTATAAATATTTTAAATAATCAATTATTGTGATTTATAATGCTTTTTACGTAGTTTTCAATTGTATATATTTTATTTCATAAAATTTAAAGATTCTATGCATAAATTACGGTTAAAACTAAATGATTTGATTCTCAAATTTTTTAATTTTTATCACATAAATTAGAATAAAGAGAATATCATTTAAAATGAAAATGCTCTCTAGTAAAACAAAATTATACCTCAAATTTGAATTTGAGATCTTTAGGATAAAGAGTTTTTGTGTATCTCACCATAGTCATTGTTGATCTCTGAGGGGTTGTTTGATAGACTTGTATTAGAGAAAAATTATGCATATATTAATTTTTTCTTGTTTGACGTAATTTTTCAACATATATATAATTATATTATACTATATTATATTTTGATATTATTTTGTGTAGAACTAATGCATAACAAATAATGAAATTAGCAATATAAGGGGTTTTAACACATTCATATGAATGATTAAAAACACACTTATTCTTAAAAAGTGTATAAAACTAGAGAATTAGGAGGATATTTTTTTGTATATAAACAATATTAAAAACAGTATACAACATATACATATTATTTTCAACACACTAACTCATATAATAAATAAACAATAATATCAGCATAATTAATTCATATGTGCTAATTCCGGCATGATTTACTTAATGCATTTGCGTTGTGAATAAAATAAATAATCGTTTGGGAGGAGAAACAAGATATATGAATTAGGATTGTATCCTTGTTATTCAAATTGTTTTAATCTATATATCTCTAATACAACACTATTTATTTATTTTTAAAAATCCATATGATCATGTTAAAATTATAATAATTTGATTTAATGAGACTAAAAGTTTATTTAATGAAAAACGTGCCAAGTGATGTATAAATGTTGTGCTATTATGTGATGTATTCTTAAATAACTTATGCATTTATTACTCAAACGAATTATATACGGGTAAGGAAAAAAATCAGCCTTTTTTTATATAGTGAAATTGAGTTTTATACTTGAAAAAATTGGGGTCTTAACAGTTTTAAAAAACACTGCAATTACAATTCATAATAATAAATCTTCAAAACTCATCCCATTTTTATAAATTTATAACATCGACAATCCCCAATTTCTTTTCTCAAATTTGTGAAGCTACGCTCATTTTTTGGGAACATGGTTTGCACTATTCACCTTATGTATGATAAAGTGTGATATTCGTGGTATACTTTTATCGTTTTAGATTGATCTACTCCTCGAAAACAATAAATATTTATATTTAGCTCTACGCTTAAACGCTATTATTACTCCCCATTATCTTTTTATTTTTCTTCTTTGAAATGTTTTTCCAACACTTGAAAGAGCGTGTGGATTCGCATGAAGAAATTTCTAGTCCGAATTTGAAATTGATTTTATTTTACATTTTGAGTCTGAATTTAGAATTGAATATATCCGACTCGAATGATTTAGGCTTAATTTTATGTGACGAAAAGAGATTCATATAGTGTTGATTCACATATGTTTTTTTAAATATTTTCTCCGTTCATTTTTATTTGTCCATTTTAAATTTAACACATTTTTTAAATTAGCAAATAATATGATTATTTTACCATAACTTACATATTAATTAATATAAAATATTACATTTTAAAAAACAAGTGATTAATATTAAGAATATATAAAACATGAATGAAAAAAAAAACTCTTACTATGAGATCATATTATTATATGTGAATAAAAGAAGAAAAACGTCCCAACTGATGTATCACTTAAAGACTTTACATAATGAAGGTTGGTTTTTATACTTGAAATTGAAAATAAAAATAAAAATTGTTAGTAAGCTGATATGATCGAGTGGTGATAGGGATAATATCAAATAATTGTAATATAAAATTATTGTATAAAATAAGATAATATTTTGCTGATTAAGAAAAATAATAAAAGCAAAATTTAATTGACATTATAAGAAAACTAATATGCACATAACTTGCACAAGGTTTATTGACGCCTTGACAATATAATAAAACATTGGAATTAAGATTCATAGCCCAAAATCTTCAAAACTCATCCCATTTTTATAAATTTACAACATCGGAAGTACCTAATTTATTTTCTTCTCTAATTCTTCAAGCTACGCTCATCTTTGGAACATCGTTTGCACCAGTGGCGAATTTAGAGCAAAAAATAGGGCACTGGCATCTGTGGTCTCTTAGTAAAATTAAATATTTTATATATATTTTTTCTAAAATTTGTATAATATTAAATTCTGGCATGCGTACTACAAGAAGTCCAAATGATCCACATGGTTAAATGTTGGTCTTTTGACCTTGAGGATTAAGGATCAATTTCCACTTCAATACATTTTACTTGATGCACCCATGTTTGAAAAATTCTAGTTCTGTCGCTCAGGTTTTCACGCTACTATTACTCTCCATTATTTTCTTCCTCTTTTTGTGCATTTTTCTTCTTTCAAATGTTTTTTCAACACTTGGAAGAGTGTGTGGATTCACATATAGAAAATTTGAGTCCGTTGGAGTCAAATATATCCGACATTTCAAGTCCGGATTTGGAATCGATTATATCCAACAATTTGAGTTCGAATTTAGAATTGAATATATCCAACATTTCGAATTCAAATTTAGAATCGAATATATTCAACATTTCGAGTCCGAATTTGAAATTGAATATATCTGACAAGCTTAATTTTATGTGTCATTTGATAAAATATATTAGAGTAAATAATGCACATACTAGTTTTTCCTTATTTTGTATAATATTTCAATGTATATATAATTAAAAGTGTATTCTTTATTTGCTATTATTTTATAAATAATTAATGCATAGCAAATCATGAAATTAACAATACAGAGATTTTTAGTACATGCATAAACAATGATTAAAGATATAATTATTCTTGGAAGTGTATAAAACTAAAGAATTAGGAGATATTTTTGTAAACAAGCATTTTAAAAAATATTATGCAACATATTATCTTTGATACACCAATACAAATAATAATATCAACACAATTAATTTTTACATTACTAATCCCGAGATGATTTACTTGATGTGTTTGCTTTATGAACAAATAAAAATTTGTTTGGGAGGAAAATAAGATATAAATTAGAATTGTATCCTTGTTATTCAAATTGTTTAATCTGTATATCTCTAATACAACACTAATTTAATTTTTTTTTTAAATGTGATCACGTAAAAAAATACGATATTCTTAAACAACTTAAGCATTTACCATATATGTCAATAAAAAGAATGAAGAAAAACGTACCAAGTGATGTATACTAAAAAAAACGAAATTTATGTGAGTATAAGGTTAAAAAAAAAAAAGACAGCCAGATTTTGTATAATGAAATTGAGTTATATACTTGAAATTGAGTTATATAATTGAAATTGAAAAAAAAAATTGCAAGTTGATCAAATAAGCATTTACCATATATGTCAATAAAAAGAATGAAGAAAAACGTACCAAGTGATGTATACTAAAAAAAACGAAATTTATGTGAGTATAAGGTTAAAAAAAAAAAAGACAGCCAGATTTTGTATAATGAAATTGAGTTATATACTTGAAATTGAGTTATATAATTGAAATTGAAAAAAAAAACTGCAAGTTGATCAAATATTTTAATATAACATAACATAACATTTTGTTGAAGTGATAAAAAAAATTCAACATAACTAAAGTAATAATTTATTAACAAAAGAAAATTCATTCGCACATAACTAGCGCAACATTTATTAGCGTCCTAACATTATTACAAAATACTATAGTTAAGATTCATGAGCCAAAATCTTCAAAACTCACTCCATCTTTACAAATTTATATCATTGAAAAATTCTAATTTACTTCCTTGACAAATTCGTAAAGCTATGCTCTTTTTTAGGAATACGGTGACATCCATCTGATGTGTGATATTTGCGCCATACTTTCGTCATTTTCATCAGATTTATTCCTTCAAAACAGTCAAATATTTATATTTAGCTCTGTCGCTGAAACTTTCGCACCATTATTACTATTCACCTTGTGTGATATTTGCGTCATACTTTCGCATTTTCGACAAATCTACTCCTCGAAAACAGTCAAAAATTTATATTCAGCATTCTCATCAAAACTTTGACGCCATTATTATTCCCCCTGTTTTCTTTCTTTTTTGTGGATTTTTCTTTTTTCTTTTTAAATGTCTTTCCAACACTCCGAAAAGCGTATGAATTCATATATAGAAATTTCATGTCTATATTTGAAATCAAACATATCCGACTCAGATGATTCAAGCTCAGTTTCATGTGATGAAGGGAGATTTACGTAGGGTGTGTTTGGTATGAAGGAAAAGGTTTTCAATGGAAAATGTTTTCCTCGAAAACAAATAGATTTTTGACTTATTTTCTCATGTTTAGTTGGTGAGTAGAAAATATTTTTCGAAAAAGATTTTTAGTGTTTGGTTTATAAATGAAAAATATTTTTAAGAAATATCTTTTATTTTTACTAGAGTAGAAAATAATTTTTAAAAACAAACTTAAATTTATTTTTCAGGGTGGGGGTGTGCGGGGTTGTCGGTGTGGGGGGATCGAGGGTAGGGGTGAAAAAATAAAATTTGAACTTGAATTTTTTTTAAAAAAATAAACTTAGAACTTTTTTTTTTGGGAGGGGGAGG
>NW_006238936.1:860004-908689 GCF_000226075.1 Solanum tuberosum | reverse complement strand
GTTTGAGCGTAGGGACAAAATAAATTGATTTTTTAATAAAAAAAAATTATAATTTGAAGTTGGAAGAGAGTTTTGGAAAATGATTTCCTTAAGTTTTGAAGGGAAGTCATTTTCCTTAAATTTGAGGAAAATGAATTGATTTGAAAAACATTTTCCAAAACATTTAACCCAACCAAACATGAGAAAATTAGACTCTCTGCCAAACACACTTACACACCCATAGTGTTGTTTCACATATGAGTGCGTGGACACAATCTTGTGATTCAAGAGTTTGCTGGAGTTTCAAAACCAAGAAAAGGTTCTAAGTAGGGGTGTCAAATGGATGGGTCGGTTGAAATTAAATATATTAAAATGAGGTGAAATAGAAATTAGGTTGGATCCTGATCCGCCTAAGATTACCTTGGACTGCAATAGGATTAAAAACACGTTGGGTCTTGATTCGTCCAATTTGATCCGCTTAATCTCAATAATTTTAATTTTTCCTTGTTATTTAAGTTTTATAACCGCAATTTGAATTTCAATTAAATATAATTTTAAAAAAAAGTTACACATGGATAGATAAATTCTAAAAGATATATAATAGATAGTAATTTATTTCTTTAATATAGGAATATACATTATATCAATGCAAATAAAAAGTTTTAAAACGGGTTGAAATTAAAGATTAAATTGGACTCAATTGAGAATTCTCTTAAAATGGGTTAGGACTTAAATGAGTTGAGATTGAACTCAATTCAAATTAGTATAAATTATAGGAACCACATATTATAAGTACTAAATAACATCCTATCCCTTCTAGTTTTCTATTTACCAAAAATCCCTTAAAAATGATGTTTGCTGGATACATAGCGTTGTGCACGGGATACATGCGGGATACATTGGTAAATAAGGGGTTTTTGAAATTTTTGAAATAAGTATGGATAAATGGATATTAAAGTAAGTAAAGGAATGTAGTTAAGTAATTTGTCCTTCAAATTATTATGAGTTCAACCCTTAAAATTATGGACGGATTGGACGAGTTACCTACAATTGAGCTCAATTTTGACACCTCTAGTTCTAAGGGTTTAAAATTTGTTGGATTTCAAAATCAAGAAAGGATTCATAATATTCAAATATTTATAAGTTCAAAACTAAGGAATGATTCATGAGGTTCACATTTTCTCGAGTTTTAAAATTAAGGAAGAATTCATAAAGTTCAAATTTTTAACAATTCAAAAAAAAATGTAATGATTTATAGGGTTTAATTATCTGCCAATATTTCAAATCCAAGAAATAATTCACGTCTAAACGTTTATAAATTCTTTTATATTTACAGTAGAATTTTTTTTATCCAAACTTTATTTTCACATTAAAGTATAACTATTTTCCTATTACTTTTTAAACAATGGCTAAAAATTTCATAACAAGCTCGAAAAGTGATCGTACGACCTAATTTTACCATGATTTTTTAACAAAATGGTAGAAATATTTAGCCCTAGTCTATCTCTGATTATTGGTAGTATCATGATTCATGGGTTCTACAACAAACAAAAATGGGAAAATTATATGAAATAGCAAACTATTGATTCAAATTAAATGCTAGAACCATAGTTTATTTTAATTGTAATTCGCAGCAAACATCCCTTTTTATTGCCATCTGATTCGGTATACAATTAGCCATTTTTGATATACAATTAGCCATTTTATACATTTCGGTATAAAATATATAAAATGCGTTTGTGTTTGTATAAAGGGAGAGAAAGTTATACAAGTACAAATACATATATTTTCGTCCTATACACTTATAAAGTTATAATTATACAAATTACAATGTACAAATGAATTTATACAAAACTGAACAATTTGTATAAAATTAGATGTTTGTAGCGAATTATACAAATCAAAAACTCCATAACACATAAAATTTGCTATGGAACACAATTATGCAAATTATAGTTATAACATACAAATATGATTTTTATGTTTGCTATATGTGAAAGTTGCTCAACAAAAAATGATGAAGCATATGGGTCTTAGGAGGAGGATCCAATAAGCCCCATTTGGGCGATTCCAAAAATTTATGGGGATTTTATGTCACAATAGCGCAGGCTCATTTATGGGAAAGTTAAGGATATAGATCTCGGGTCATCCACACAAATATTTTTAGAGCAACTTTTACATATAGCAAACACAAAATTCATATTTGTATGCTATAGCAAAGTTTGCATAATTGCGCTCCATACCAAACATAAATATGTATATTTAGCTATACATATACAAAAGAAAGCAATTGTATAATCTGATTTGGTATACATATACAAAAAAGATCAATTGTATAAAGTGAGTGAGCGAGATCTGGGAGAGGGGAGAGAGGGGAACGAAAATATATGTATACATACAATTTTCACGCATTTTATACATTAGCGTTTTTGTATAAAGTGAGAGAGGCGAGTGAAAGAGCGAGATATGGGAGAGTGGCGAGCGAGATCTGGGAGAGGGGAACAAAAATATATGTATATATACAATTTTCACACATTTTATACATTTGCGTTTTTGTATAAAGTGAGAGAGGCGAGTGAGAGAGCGAGATCTGGGAGAGTGGCGACCGAGATCTAGGAGAGGGGAGAGAGGGGAATGAAAATATATGTATATATACAATTTCCTCTCACTTTATACAAACACAAACACATTTTATACAATTTGCGTTGTTTGTATAAAGTGAGAGAGACGAGTGAGAGAGCGAGATCTGGGAGAGTGGCGACCGAGATCTAGGAGAGGGGAGAGAGGGGAATGAAAATATATGTATATATACAATTTTCTCTCGCTTTATACAAACACAAAACACATTTTATACACTTGCGTTTGTATAAAAAACATGAGAGGCGAGGAAGAGAACGAGAGTGGCGAGCGAGATTCACCAGGAGAGAGATGAAATAGCAACAGATTTTTAATTTTTGCTTCTCAAATTTATGATTTTCGTCCTTCAATATTTTAAGTAACAAAAAAGTGATTGATAATACCCTTAACATTGGCAAAAAGAATCACAAGGCAAAAAACATCCCAATGTGAAATTCGTAAGACACAAATTATGTTTTACAAGTCATAACTTAGTTCCTACCAAATCTATGATAATAGATGTATAAGTTCAGATTTAGAACCTATAAAATTATATTTTAAAAATAAATTTTTTTACATTTATATCTTGTGAATTAAAATACTACACAACTCAAGCTAGACAAGGCAAATATTTGGCCACACATTTCCATAAAATGAGAAGCAGAGAAAAATAAATTAAAGAACATTAGTTTGATGGTCAAGGTTAAAAAAACACCTTAAAATAGCCGCGATTCATGCAAAAACTTGTATATATCCCATTTAATTGTTTGGTTAATTTTCAAATTTTCTGGTCTTTAACTTTTTTCCTTTAAACGGTCTGATTTAATTTTTATCCTTGTAAATTTAATTTATACTTAATAGAAAATACGTTCTTTAATGATGCGAAAAATAACTTGTAAAATATTATAATGCAAAAATATAAATCTATTCCTCAAAAAAAAAAACTACCTTTTGAGAGGCAAAAACTAATGACCAACACGAAGTAAGGAAAATTGCAAATAATATATCTTTTGGCCATAGTCCAAAGTCAAGCTTCCAGAATCCAGACAATTTCTTGATTGGGAGGGTGAGGGAGATAGGGGCAAAGCACAACTAATTTTTTTGGCACAAGAATAGGTCGAAAAAGTATTGAATAGAGATAATTAGATAGGACATGACTTGTTTGTAGCTTACGAAAATCATGATTTTTGATAGGAGGATATGGAGATATAAAATTAGGATAGACGGTTAATTAGGTACTCGAGTGTTATCTAGTTTTTTCATTATTATTACTCTCTTAATATCTTATTTTTCAATTTTATTATTATCAGTTGTCTCATTTGCTTCAATTATCATATCATTTTTTTGTTGCTACTCTACTTTTCTTTGTTATTTTTAGCACAACTTCTTTATTTCTATATATCTTTTCAATACATGATTTAGATACGTATTACTTGAATCGACAATCTCTTGAAATTTAAACAATCTCTCTTTACAATTATATTGAGTAAGTTATTATTATTATTATATTAAATCCGCTCAAAATTAATTTGGATCAAAATGTATTATGTCAATTTGATATTGAACAATGAATAACATAGTTCTATATCATCGCCTCCAGGTTAAAGACTTTACCAACCGCATTATTATACTTGAAAACTTACTAATAATTGACCTGAATTGCTATATTTTGATGTACCTATGAAAAGGCCAAAACCATACAACCAAAAGATTAAGGACATTTGTGTAATTTTGTGACGATAAAAGAGTTTTAAAGGTAATAATACCGACAATATCAGATATCTCCAGCTGTTGCCCAAATAAAAGTTGAACGGAATTCCCTCACACTCTTCTGTCTCACATGCTATCTATATATTCTTCACTCTCAACCCTAGTTAACTTAACCCTAGTTAACTTAACCATAGTTAACCCTCACTTCTTAACCATAGTCAACCGTCTCCTCCACCAACTTTAATACCACACTTCTTTATTATATATCTTCCACTTTCACTGCGCATTTCACTTCTCTCTTTGCTAACGTACACCATGACTGCACTACACTTCTTCCTCTTCACTCTCTTTACCGTTTCCGTTCATGCACACAACATCACTGAAATTTTGAACCAGTTCCCGGAGTACAGTGTGTTCAACAGTTACCTCTCACAAACTAAACTCGCCGACGAGATTAACAGCCGTGAAACTATTACCGTTTTAGCTTTGCCTAATGGAGCTATGTCTGCTGTAGTCGACAAACATCCACTTTCCGTTATCAAAAATGTTCTCTCTCTTCATGTTTTGCTTGATTACTTTGACGGCACTAAACTCCATAAGATCTCCGACGGCACTACAACTTCTACTACTCTTTACCAAACTACCGGCAATGCTCACGGAAACGTAGGTTCCGTTAACATTACCGATCTTAAAGGTGGTAAAGTAGGTTTTGGTTCAGCTATTCCGAACTCACCGTTGGCGTCTACATATACTAAATCTGTGAAGCAAATCCAGTATAATATCTCTGTGTTGGAGGTTAGTGCTCCGATTATTGCTCCGGGTATTTTGACGGCACCGGCGCCATCTGGTGATTTTAATATTACTGGTGCATTGGAGAAAGCTGGGTGTAAAACATTTGCTTCATTACTTGTCAAATCTGGAGTTCTCAAGACGTATCAAACTGCTATTGAAAAGGGTTTGACTATTTTTGCCCCAAATGATGAGGCGTTTAAGGGAGCTAAAGTTCCAGATCTGAGCGAACTCAGTAGCGCTGATGTTGTTTCATTGTTGCAGTATCATGCTATTCCGAGTTACACTCCTATTGGAACTTTGAAAACGAAGAAGGATCCGATTTCAACTCTAGCTACTAATGGCGCTAGTAAGTATGATTTGAAAGCTTCAACAGAAGGTGATCAGGTGACACTTGACACAGGTGTTGATTCGTCCAGAATCGCTTCCACAGTCATTGACTCTACTCCCTTCTGCATTTTCACCGTCGACAGTGTGCTTCTCCCTGAAGAATTGTACGGTAAATCTCCTTCTCCGGCACCGGGACCAGCTCCGGAAACTTCTCCAACACCAGCACCAACCCCTGCTCCGGAAGCCAGCTCTCCTACTCCAATGATGTCTCCTCCTGCTCCGCCGACTTCATCTCCGGCTGGTTCTCCGGCGGATAGTCCCACTGCAGATTCGGAGAACAGTACGGCGAAGAAGAAGAACGCCGGTAACGTTAACACTCCGGCGCTGCTGAAATCTCTACTCACAGTGTCAGTGTCGGTAATTGTGTCCGTTTATTTGTCCTAGACCGCCATTTTCCGTTTGTTTAATTTAATTTGGGTTTTTGGAGTCATATTTTTATTTGTGACTCGCTTGCAGAGAAGATTTTTATTTAATTTCATTTAATTTTTAAATGTCCTTTATTAGTGAGTGAGCCGTTGAGCCGACTAAAGGGCATTGTTTTTTCTTTTGTTTTCTTTTCTTTTGTTCTGTTGCTGTACTTTGTTTTTATTTTAAATCCTTTTTCTTATTTTTGGTATATAATAATGTTCCACTTGTTGAGTTATTATCAGCTGTTACGCATATCACAGTAAAGCGGTGTTGTAATTGGTGGGTAGTGTCGGTGAGTGTACAGCTAAGCAAATGAAGATAGCATTGGTAAATTGGGCCCACTTTGTGATGGCTATTTGCCTTTTTATATGTGGTGAATAGATGCCGAATATGTGAATAGGGCATATTTATTAGTTGGCATAAACTAAACTCTTTTATAAACAAAAGTTAAATAGCTATAGAAGGTTGTGATTTCCAGAACCTTCTAAAGTTTTGTTGAGTGTACTTCAACGTTAATAGTCACTTATGGTGTTTTTAAACTTGGCTTACCTCCTGTTTTTATTGAGTGTGCAAGTAACATAGATTGTCATAAGATAAATTATCATAAAATTATCTTTACTTCACAAATTTTATGTTTGATGAATTAAATGAAAATTTAAGTATCTATTTGTGTTACACTAAAAAATGGAGAGTAGGGATGTTAGTTGAGATTTAGTGGTGGTAAACAGGTGCGTTGGGTCAAATTTGATCGGATTTAAAATGGGTAAACATAAATGAGGTAACAATTCAATATATCCATATTTCGCTTGGGTAAAAATGAGTTGGGTAAAATTCATGTTGATCCATATTTTCACGAGTAAATAGTACTTTAGAACTTCATAATAAAAATGTTGAAAATACTTTATTTAGTTTTATTGTATCATAAAAACTAAATCCCACATCCGATGCAAAATTTGACTTCCTAATCAGGATTTGAACCACGACTCGGGATCTGACTTTCGACTTGAGATTTGATCTTGACACTCAATTCGGGATCCAACCTTAAATCTTGGGGGATTAGATATACAATTGAGGTGTGAAGGTGAAATTCGAGAGTTGAGACTCGAATCGAGAATCAGGAGTCGAATTTCAGATTTAATATAAAAAATTGATAGTCGAAATTTGAGTTAGAGTGAAAAATTGAGGTGTGAAGGTGAAAAAGTTTTGAAAAATAATATTTACCTTACTTTTTGGAGACCGGGAATAATTATGTTTTTATTAAATTTGTGCAGATGACATAATATCGGGCTTTCATTGTTGTACTTTGTGATTAATGTCTTGAATAATACTCTCTCTGTTCCTAATTACTTATCCACTTTTGAATTGATACATCTATTAAAAAAATAATTAATGGCATAGTGAGTTTACCATTTTACCCCTATTAATTATGAATTGGATGAAAAGTTCTACATTTTTCAAAATAATTAGTCATTTAATTGAGGGTATAATAGGTAAAAAGAATTTGTTCTTTCTTGATTTGTCAAAATAGCCAAGTAATTAGAGATAACTATAAAAGGAAAAGTGAACAAGTAATTAGAGATAGAGGGAGTATGATCTATTCAGTGAGGAGTTTAGGAGAAAATATGACTATCCCGCTCAATTTTATGCTTTTAAGGACTAAGGAGTCATTGGTTTATTGTTTAACTTTTTTTTTGAAAAAAAATAGTATTGACAAAAGGGGCTCTTCAGGTGTTAAACATTTTTGGGTGTTAAGTATTCTTCATCTTTAATCCTAGAAATGGCATGGACAATTTTAAGAGGATGGCGAAGGACTACTACTAGTTCTATTGGGTCTAAGTTTGCATTCTTCCTAGCAATCGTGTTGATGTCAAGTAAATTTAGTAATGGTAAAATATCCTTTGAAATAACTATCAAATTAATCAAAGGGCAATCTATCATATTCTTTTCTCATTTTAGGATTCCTATTTTCTTGGAGATAGTCTCATTTGACTGTGGCTCGCGAGAGAGAATTCTTCTTCTTAACTTAGGGAAAGGGAACCTAGCTTCCTCTCAACGATTTTCCACCTAGCTTATACCTATATTGTTAGATGCGTTAGCTTAAAGATCATTGACTAAGTGTCATCTCAATAAAAATTAGTCAATTAGAAATCAATATTGAGCCTAACCTATATTGTAAGTGGCGCTAGCTTAGTAATCCCTAACTAAGTGTCATCTCAATAAAAACCAGTTAGTTAGAAATCAATATTGAGCTTTTTTTTTGGTTTTCCACCCGGTGTCCGGAGCCCACATTGGAGCTTCGACTAAATCCGGATCGCGCTCTGCAGGGCCCATTCGGGGGTGACGCTCCCAACATGATTTTCTCCATACCCAGGGCTCGAACCCGAGACCTCTGGTTATGGGTGAAACACTTCTACCAGTGCACCACAACCTATGTTGGTAATCAATATTGAGCTTACTAAACCATCTCTATTTAATAAATATCTCTTGAAAATTGAACACTATTAAAAAGATGGAATAAAAATTCTAGTTAAAAAAATATACTAATCTTGAATTCTTAAGTTAAAATTATTCTAAGACAATTTATTTTTACTAGAATGACAATCTTTGGAACGGAGAGAGTAATTAAAAGTGAAAGAATAACCACCCAACCACCGCCACAATACCGCATAGATCTATTTTTACTTTTTGGTGAAGTGTTGAACTCCTAACTATTTTATCAAAATATCCTCAAAGGGACCATCATGGTCTAGTGAACAAAGTTGGAAAGAAGTGGACATGCTTTAGCCATGCATGATGACTGATGGTGCATAGCATGCTTGTTCATTGATTGCTCCACCCACAAAGCTCTTGTATTTGAAGTGACTTGCAATAACTTGTCTTGAATTTACTTAAATATTTTGTAGCAAAAGAAATCAGAACTATGTAATAATACAACAACTTGTCTTGAATTCAGTTAAATGCTAGATGTGGAAGAATTCATAATTAAGCTGCTTTACTATGAATAATAGATCGACTCCATAGCATGCTAAAATTAAAATTGCTGCCTAATTGTTGGTGAAAATAAACTTTCCGTCAAAAATAAATGAATGATAATGTCATTTTTCAAGTTAATATGTTGTTATTTTTAAAGAGATTCAAGAATTTTATTGAATCTTGAATCTCGAATGTAATTGATATACATAGATAAATCTCGCTCACATATCTCTTATACCGGATACATATATCTAGTGTCAGATACATGTATTTAGTGTGATTCACATATATTTGGGATACATAGACAAATCTTGCTTACTTCCTTCCCGTTCTCGCTCGCCTCTCTCCCTATTTCAACGTATCTGATACAAAACAAGTATCTAGAATTCTAGATATATCTAATTTCAAATTTGATATGAAATTATTAATTAGTATGAGAATATGTAATTATTTTAACTATAAGAAGAATTAGTGAATAGAGAAGAAATGTTTGAAAAGATTAAATTGTTTTTCCTAATTTAATCTTATTTTAACCCAATAGATTGATGGGTCATTGTGTATTCAATTCATGGATTAACTTAATAAATAGGTCATAATCCTAATTCCTACCCGTAAAAATACCCACAATTTGGATTGAGTGTATTTCGCCACCCTTAAATTTGACATAATATGTGTCCAACATTCCTAGGGTCGGAATGATGGCAAAAATCCTTCGCAAAGTCATTGAAAAACGAATGAAATTAAGTAATTTGAATTTGAGGAGTCACTCCAAAGATACATAATGTTAGGGGTGTGCAAAAATCGAACCAATTTATAAATCGAACAAAAAAAAGTGTTATTGATTTATTGCTATTGGGTAACTGGGTTAACGGTTTCTTAATGATTTTATAAAAAAAAAAATCCGGTTATCAGTTCGGTATTGGTTATCAATATTGGATTATTGGGTAAACCGATAACCCATTAAGAGTTAAGACTATAGTAATTTACTACTTTTACATATACATACATATTAGTAAATATTAATCTCAATATCTTAATAGTCATGTCTTTGTCATTTAACAATCAATTCATACTTCGCTGTGACTTTGAGTTCACAACTTTACATTATACAAATCGTCGAAACCTAAAGTAAGAACCATATTCTTCTTAATTTCTCTTTGGGAAACACATGTCTAGTTCTTTTCATGTTTGTTATTATTATTTCTATTTTTTGAGTTTTTGTAAAGTTACATTATTGTCTTGTCGTGTCAAATTTATTAGAGAAGTCATATATTTATTTTATAAGCATTTTCTTATTGGTTAAATCAAAAGCCGAACTTTTAAGGAACAAAACCGATAAACCAAAAACCGATAAATAATTATCTTATTGGTTCGATATTGGTTTAGTGTATTTAAAAATAAAAAATTGATAAATCGAACCGATAATACATAAAACCGAACCGAATCGACCGATGCACACCCCTATATATCGTCTTTTCAGTGACTCCTTAAATTTGATTTGTATAGAATTGTGTCATCATTTCGATCCTATCAATATAGTTTTTATTTTCCAATTAGATCATGCCATAATTTCAATTCTACCCATATAATTTCTGAGTAAAATTATATCATCATTTCGATTCTATTCATATAATTTTATTTCTCATATTATAACCTCTTTCGGCCATCAATTCTAGCACTCCACGCATGAACATGTTCCAACCATACTACATCAGATAGATAATACTTAACATTAGATAAAAGGATAAACATTTTAATACATTTTATATTATATAATACTCATAATTCAGTGATACCATACTAATACAAGTAAAAGCGCACACATAATGCCTAAGACAGTAGGATTTTAAAAAAATAAGTGCATTATCAAAGAATCGAACACTGGGTGATAATATTTTTTTAAAATTCGAATAATATAATCCATGAGAGACTGCTCACAGCTTGGCTAGTGTCTTGTTTGCCTCCTCGTCCCCATAATCTCCCACAGTCTCATCAGAACCAAGCGAATTCAGTAGCTCCAAAAATAGCGTTTTCCTACAACCAGCGTACGTTTTCCCATCCCAATTTCTGCTCACCAATTCTTCACCTAACTTAATTGCTGCCTCCACAGTCTCTTCCGCTCCACTATGAGCCGAATCGACAAAACCCATTTGGACTCCCATCTCAGCCGTTACTTTAGCAGCTTTCATCACCACCTCACGCCGAACTGCCGGCAACCCCATTCTGCACTTCACTAAAGCCGAAAACCAAATCGGTATCGGAAACCCAATATCCAGCTCGCTCATGTAGAGAAACCCTCGATCCTTGCGCATCAGGATGTAGTCATGGCAAAGCGCGAAGACGAAGCCGGCAGCGGAAGCGTGACCGGTGACGGCGGCGATTGTTGGCATGGGTAGGGTTATTAGGTCGGAAACGAGACTTCGGAGCTTTCTGGACATGAGTTTTTGGCGGGCTTTGTCCACTAAGGCCCACTTAAGATCGTAACCATTGGAGAAGTATTTGCCTTGGGCTGTGGTAATCAGAGCGGAGGAAGAGGAAGTAGATTCGGATCGGACGCGGCGGAGAGCGGCGGAGATGGAGTCGATAAGGTTGGGATGTAAACGGTGGTCATCGTTGCCGGTTAAAGTTAGGAGGAAGATATTGCCTCTCTTTTCTAATGTGCAAAGCTCTTTGGATTCCATTCTGTGGATGGAAAAGAAAGTGGCTGGACAGTATTAAATTATTATTTATTTTCTCTATTTATTTTTAATTGTTATATTTGGATCTTTCATGATTTGAAAAATAAATAACTAATGTTAATGTCAAAGGTAAAATATAGAAAAATTATCTTGATATATTAAAAGCTCAAAAAAAAAAAAAAAAACTTATTTTTAAAATAATGAACGAATAAAAAAAAAATGAATATTCAATAAGAAATTTTTATTTTTATATTTCAGATTTGTAAAAGTGATTTTCTACCAACACGTTTATTTAGTGAAAGTGGAAATAAATGATCGTCCTACTATTTGGAGTTGGCTCCCCTCCAGTTAGTCTATTGTCCAGTTAGTCCAGTGCATTGCTAATCAAATGACACCTACCTGTCTACTCTTAAATCTTAAGCTCACAATTTACCGTTAAAATCAAAATCAAATCAACTTAATCGGTTTTAAAATTATCAAAACCAAATCAAACAAAATATAATATACATTTATCGGTTTGATGGTTATCGATTTCGGTTTGATTTGGTTCGATTATTCAGTTATTAACTATTCACAAAAATAAAAGAAACAATTCAAAATGTAGAAAAAGTGACAACAATCCATTACAAAACGAAAAATAGTTAGAATGACTTAAATTATTGAACTTTCGATCACTAAATTTACTAATCAATTAAGCTTTAAAATTCACTATATTGGTCTAGAAGGAAGATAACAATAACATCTTCAGTCCCACAAAGAATTGTCATAGACACTCATATACATGAAACTAATAAGATAAATATTTTCATCTTGGACATTTTTGCTTTCAATAAGCAAATTACAAAGAAATTTTAATGAAAATATATATAAGATCTTTAAAGTCGTTTATAAAAACAATATATTAAGTATGTATATTAATAAAATATATGTATATAATTCATCGGTTCGGTTCGGTTTGGTTATTTTTTCGGTAATTTGAATAAAACCATAACCAAACCAAATACTATCGGTTTTCAAAAATCTAAAACCAAACCAAACCAAACCCAAATAAAATTAATATTTTCATAATGTTTTTGTTTAATTATGTTCATTGGTAATCACTTGTTATATTTTGGTATTGAAGAGTAAAATTTTAGTATGTATTCTTTTATTATATTGGGTTGATAAAAAATCAAACTTACAGTATTTTTTGTCTAATTTTTTTATATATAATTTTAATTTTAAATTAATTTAATTTAGCTCCAGAAATTAATAATATCAATTTTTGAGAAGTAAAACATGATAATATTTTGAGACGACGGAAGTCATTTCCATTGTTTCACAGACAATTTTAGCAACTCATCATAATGAATACTTTTTCGACATCGTTTCCCAACAATTAATCCATTATGTCATTGGATTTATGTGTTCCATTTACAAATCTTATGGAGAAGTATTTGGTTGATTAGCTGCAAACTATTTTTGGATGTTTATATCTTACCATATTGGTCAAATCTTGTACCTTTAACCATGGTTTAAGAGTGTGTGTTATTAAATAGATTGTGACCTTAAGATTTAAGAGTAGACAGGTGTCATTTGATTAGCAATGCACTGGACTAACTGGACAATAGGTGTACTGGAGGGGAGCCAACTCCCTACTATTTGTACCAACAAATACATAAATGGACTCATTTTTTTTCCTTAATTTGTATTTTCTTATTGAGTATTATTATTTTGCTCGCTACTTTATTTGTAGGGAGGAGGGGATGTAATACAATAAAATAGGTAAATTTCATAAATAGTCACAATACTTGTGAGTTGTGACTTTGTTCACCAAAATAGTAAGACTACATATTTTACCAACATAAAAAACATAATTATTAGAAAATTTAATATTTCAATAAGTGATAATCTTTTTAATTAATATTTTCTTTTATTTAAATACATACTCAATTAAAATGATCCAATAATCATCACTGTTACTATAATTTTGATTTGCGAAGTCATGATTTTCACTCTAATAATTCAAAATATGAAAAAGATAAGAATATGAACAAATAAAAAAAGTGCATCATCTATGATATACATGCCTAAAAAATAAATTTAATTACATGTATCCCTAGT
Organism: Solanum tuberosum; assembly: GCF_000226075.1. Taxonomy (NCBI): domain Eukaryota; kingdom Viridiplantae; phylum Streptophyta; class Magnoliopsida; order Solanales; family Solanaceae; genus Solanum; species Solanum tuberosum. Next base: position 895,043 of record NW_006238936.1, on the reverse strand, counting down.
CCTAAGCTGATCCGCCCCTGATATTGGATAAATCAAATGCAGGAAAACAAAGGAGGATAGCGTTGGAGCAACCAAAGTAATTTGGCAATGTCATATTGTGCTATGGTGTTGGTAGGTACTTTTATGTAAGTTTGGCATACTTGGCCAAAACTGGAATAGTGAAGTTGTTTCGTGAACTAGTTAGGACCGTTTGGCTCCAAGAATACAAGAGAAAAAATTTGAAAAGTGGTGTTTGGTTATATTACTTGGCAAATATACTTATATTTGCCAAGTATCACAAGTTCCCAAATACTAGAAAAAACTAGTATTTGGGCCAAGTTCTAATATTTGGAAATTTAAAAAAAACAAAAATTACCCCAAACTTTTATACTTTATAAAAAAATACCCATTATTTATTAACTCCAACTAATATTTGTTACTACCACATTCGAAAAAGTTTGAGTTCTAATTTGAGTGATAAAATTAAGAATTTGGGGTCAAACGCATGGTAAAATTTCACCAAAAACTTTACCCAAATATGATTTGCCCACAATAGTTGAGAACTTGGGACCAAACGCTAGCTTAAGTTTGGCATATTTGGCGGATTTTGTGCATGTACACTTCTACTAATCTAGTATTTTAAAAGTAGACTTATTATTATTATATCAAGAAAAAAAATTCTCATATTTTATTCTTAACATTAATTACTTATTAATTTTTTTTCTTATTAAGTGTGTTAAAAATGTAACAAATAGAAGTAAATGGAGGGAGTAGTCACTAGTGTTTTCTCTAATTGACAATTATGACAAATAATAAAATTTACTCCATCGTTCACGATATTCCTTGCTTCTCGCAAGAATGACTTCTCGATGGAGGAATAGAAGCGCTAATATTAAAATATACTCTCATTAGTCCATATAAAGTAAATTGTTAGAAACATTTTCATAATTTAAAATAAATAAATTATTTAAAATTCAAAAAAAAAGATTAAAACTTTTTTTCTTCATATTTATTAATATCAAATTTGATACAAAAATACCTTTCGCTAACCTTTCAGCTCTAAAATGTCTTTAACATCAACCTATTAGGTTTGAAATATCCTTATTTTTGACGTGGTAAAAAGAGTTTCATGAATACCTGTTAATTTTCAAAGAGGTTATCTGTATTATCTAAAACCTCAGGGAGCTCTGATGCTATTACCCCTATTTTCAAACTGCGGACTATTATCACTGTTTGTTCAATTAGAATCGTCGGATTAATCATCGTTGACAAAGATGGAGATGGAGGCTCCTCCTTCTACCGCCGCCGCCACTGCCACCACACACAACCGCCGCCATCAATTGAAGCAACAAATCGACGAAAAAAAGCACCGTTCCATCTTCGAATTACCAGCGAATTTCTTCGATTCCTGCCGCCTCCTCCAATCTCCGTCAGCTTCCCCACTCTCCATAGTCGAACCACTCGAAAGTCTCTCAGTCAAAACCCTAGACGACGTAGACATTGATGACGAATCCAAAAAGGAAGTGGAGAATACGGAGAGTTCGAGTAGTACGAAAAACGCCAAACAAAGGTGGTCTTGCAATACTTGTAAGGCTGAGTTTGAGTCTCTCCATGACCAGCGTTCACACTTCAAATCCGATATACATCGACTAAATGTATTATTTTTCTTCCCTCTCATTTTTTTTTCTGATTATGTTCTTCGATAAAATAAATAAATTCTGATTATGTTCTTCGATAAAAATTTACGAGCTTGACCTGCATAGGCCATAGAGCGTAATCAATAATGGATAATAGAGGATTGAATTAGCTTATTCCAACTGATTTGGGATTGAGGCATAATTGATTGATTTTTAATCTGTCTTCTTAGGACAACACTTTTGTAAGTGAAAAAAATAAATAAAAAGTTACTATATTGCTTTTTCGTGCATTGTTCTTGAAGTTGGGAATTGCTATGAATAGCACCTTGCCGTCCATCAGGCTGATAATTTGTGAAAATTAATCTTTATAATTGGACTCAAAAGATCTTTTCTTTTGTTGGGTTAAGCACAACTTATTGTTGGTAGTCAATAGTAGTACTTGTTTTTCCTTTTATCTTCAAATTTATTTGTTTTCTTCTTTTCTGATAACCAAATTTAGTTTTTTATTTTATGTTTTTCTGATAACCAAAGACTTTAGTAAGTGATATATAAAGAAAGAACTTTAGAGATGTATTCGCAAGACAGAAAACAAAATCATTTTTTCTGCATTTTCGTTTAGTACTTCAGTTAAATGGGAAAATCATATGGTGAGGTTATCCCTTTGGAACTAGCAACTTTTAGATAATATCCTAATATTTGTCGCTCTTAGCTTTTAAAATTAGCTAGTATAGGCTAATAACATATCTCTAGTAGAGTTTAGGAGCTGGGGTTATGGGAATTGGTCTCTATGTGTTCAGCAAAAGAATATTTTGTCTTAATAATACTTCATCTACTATAATATTTTGAAAGTGGCAGGACATTGCTATCTAAAATCATCTCTAGTAAACAGCTTTAGATTCTTCTTTATGACCTTGCTTATAGAAGCACTTCAAATTAGCTTGTGTTTCTGAAAATTATCACTTGGTTACGCTGCCCTCTTAAGTTTTCAATCTGCAGCCCCTCCCTCTCCAACCTGCCCCCCTCCAAAAAAATAAAAATAAAATATCTTTTCCAGTTTTCTGTTATTTTTGTTCCTGAAGGTGCTGATTGCATTATACTGGCTGTTCATATAGTAGTTATAGTAATATCTTGTCAGTACTAATATCAGATAAAGCTAAGCATTTCTGGGAGAGACACTATAAAGGAAGAAGACTTTGATGAGATGACCTCTGATTCCCTCTGTAAGGATTATGATTTATCAAGTATTTCTGGATCAGATGTAGAAGATGAGAAAATATCTGGTCAGTCCAATGATTTGCAGCAAAGAATAGTTGGAGATATCAAGAACAAAATATTTTTAAAATTGCATAATGGGGAGATCCTTTCACTATGGAAGGGTTTACTCCTGAATGAGTCAGAGAGCATTTTGTTTGAGAACAAGAAGGCGCTTGCTGCAGATGATATCAGGAATAGGATTTGTTTGACAGAAAATGAAGTGACTAAGAAGTTGAAATATCTGATCCATGAACCAAGGGATAATACCCGTTTGAGGATTGTGTTGCTTGCAAGAGGTGGGCATTTTGCAGGCTGTGTTTTTGATGGTACCACAGCTGTGGCACATAAGACATTCCACAGGTTAGTCTTTGTTGTAAGAAAAAGTGCACTGCTTCTTTTATGCTATTATCTTCATCCCAAAACAACTAATTCAAAGAATATTTTTTACTAGACATTGCAATGAACTTTATTTCTGCTGCGTTGATCAAGTTTTGCTTTTATCTTGTGAGAATATGTTGATAACTTACTACAAATAGTAGATTACAGAAATTTTTAATCCTTTTCTTATATAGTTTATATTTAAACGCTTGATCCCTTCATATCGGTGCATCAAGTTAGAGTCTGGAAAAATTCATGCTCCGTGCAGAAATAAAGGTCTCTGCAGTTATTGACACCTAATTCTTTTGACTGTTTTATAAAAGGTGTGTATCCTCCAGATTCTGAGGGTAAAGAAATGATCCAAATATTGCATGCAATGAAAAATTTCTTGGAACAAAAAAAGATTACATAGATAAAACATGTCGATTTGTGTAACCATGTGCCAAATACGAGCTTTAACAAATTGCTCAAATTGACAGGTAGAAAGCCAAATTACAAACCATAACTTTTAGCATCAATCCACAATGAGAATGAATGTCACTGAATGGGATATGAGGGTTATATTGGTTGATCCTTACCCTATTCCTTATATTGAAGTATTAGAGTGTGGATAGAACCTTCCTTATTTTTCTTTGAAGGGCATGGGTCGTGTCTATTTCCTCCTTCCCGCATGTACTTAGTATCATTTATTAATAAATATTTGGCGCATCTTGTTGAACTTTTGAGTTTTATATTGAAAAGATTCCTACAAAATTCTATTGCCAGGAACAGACTAAGTTGTTTCCTTATTTGGCTCTATATAGTTGTTCACGTTGTAGCATGTAGCAAGATCTCTCCCTTACTGGGAGGGTCCTATTTTAAAGGTCCTCTCTGCTTTCCTTCAGACTTCTGAGATGTAAGATTTGGCGATCCCTGAAACTAGTTTCCTTTCTCTTGGCTTGCATTCTGAACTTGTCTTGTTACATATTTCTGTACTGTTGTCATCATTCCCTAATTCCGAACTTGGCTTCAAGAGTTAGGCTATTTTGGTTTTTTCCCTTTTCCATGTTTCCTTGACAGTGGCCACTGTCAGATACAGTTTATATTCTCGGCAAAAGTTCATGTTCGATATTGATTTTTATCTGGCGCTTACCATGCTTCTTTAATGGAAAAGTCATTGCTACTATTCCAGCATCTCTGAGAGACACAGGGTCGGAGTCACATTTTTCGCTACGGGTTCGGCATTACCCAGTAGCTTTGATTCAAATCCTGTATGTGTAGTAAGAAATTTACCTAATACGTATAAACAGCTTGTCTAGAACCCTGTAAACAAAAAACATTGTAATCCAGAACCCATAAACTAAAAATCCTAGCTCCACCCTGAGAGTGTGGCTAATTTATTACTACTTTACTCTTCTTTTAGATATGTTATACGGGCCAAGGCCGGTAAGAAACAATCATCAAAAGATGCAAGTGGCAAGATGGCGCACTCTGCTGGAGCATCAATTCGTCGGTATAATGAACTTGCTCTTAAAAAGGTAAAGGGATTGAAGTTTATATAAGATAGATTATGTTGCATCAGTATCCTATTCAGTGTGGCTTGTCAAATTATGTATATTTCTTAATTTTAACAAGAGCATCCCATTCAAGTAGGTGAACCAACATATTTTCTTGCATTGTTTGCATGCTCATCATCAAAAAAAATTCTTATTTTCCTCCCCCATTTTTTTCCCATGTTGGTGGCGATGGGGTGCTTTTTGATAAACACTTGTTAGACACTTCAACAAATCAGTCCAATCGGAAGGTAGACACTTTAATATATCAGTCCAATCGGGCCTTAAAGTTGGTGCCATATCCGTGCTATGGCTTCTGCTTTCTATGTAGTTGTTTCTTTTTTTAACTTTTTATTTTAGATTTATTTCATGTTTCTGATGAATTTTATTGGGAGTTCCTCCATATTTTATTCACTGATAGTCTGATACTTCAATTCCCATTTCTGACACATTGTCTCATTAATGGATTCCTTATAAGTGGTGACTTTTATGAGACTGGATTGCTTTTGCCTTTTTTATCTTACTATTTGAAGTGGATCTATCTGATTTGAAAAGGAAAAATAAGGGAGAGGATTGTTTGGCTGTCATATTGCAAGAGAGCGGAGGCACTATGGAGCATATTTCTAATTTTTGCTGTTTGTTAACCAGGAAATCCAAGAGTTGTTCACAGCATGGAAGCCTTACTTTGCTGATTCGTCCTGTATCTTCATCCATGCTCCCTCTAACAACAGGCAACTATTTTTTGATGGAGATCGACCATATTTCGGTTGTCAGCTTAATGTTATTAGAAATATTCCTTTGACTGTTCGAAGACCTACCTACAAGGAAGCTCGACGAATATATGGCTTACTGACTCAAGTATCCTTTGAAGTAAATGAGGAAATTGCACCTGCTTGTGAAGAGGTGTCACTATTAAGTGCAAGTGGTCTGAGCAGCAAGTGTAATGAGTCCATGGAGGTTTTGAAGGAAAATTTGGAGACTAAGGAAGTCACAAAAGCATCTTCTAGTGTTATGCCATCACCCAATGAGATCATATCAAGTGATTGTGATAGTGATAATGACACTATTGGTACATCCACTCCTTTACATGAAGCAGCAAAGTGTGGGGATTCTGAAAAGGTTTTTGACCTTCTAGAACAAGGAATGGATCCTTGCCTCAAAGACGAGAGGGGGAGAACTCCATATATGGTTGCAACTGAAAAAGAAGTGAGAAACACATTTAGACGCTTCATGGCATCAAACCTTGACAAGTGGGATTGGAATGCTGCTAAGTTGCCTAGCGCATTGACTAAAGAAATGGAGGAAACACAAGCTGCTAAACAGGTAACTTCTTGATTATTTTTGGGGGTGTCATATTGATGGTATAATTTTCTGCCGTGGTTCCTATATTTTGTATGTGGAATATAATTTTTTGAGAAGGATCTTATATTTAGGACATTGGATTATATAGAAAATTGGTCTAGACGTCATTGTTGTTAACTTAGGTGTTTATGCAGACACTCCACCTAATGTTTTTCAATCTCTGAGTTAGTTATGGGAGATACAATCTCTGAGCTAGGGAATGGGGGATTTGAATTGGAAAGTTCAGTCGATTATTATCTCTTTCAATATGACCGTGAAGGTTTTAAATTTCCTCATTTAGGAAGTGTAAAACAGTGTCATTAGGCATATACTGTCAAGCGGAGTAATGCATGTTGTTTGAATGCTCTATAATATTGGTCATCTTCCGTTCTTTGTATATGTTTAGTAAGAAGATGTTTCGAGTTTCTTCATATCAGTCATATCACAAATGCAGATGAATTTAAGTGTACCTGATGTTCCGAATATTTTCCCCATTCATTGTCATTGTTGAAGTGTAAATTTTCTTCTTGTAGTATGCTTGTACAGTTGTACTTTACAAATATGAACAGTGTGAATGCGAATTACATTAAATTCCTTCCTAGGAGAACATATTTTGTCCCTGATCCAGGATAAACTCATGGAAGTATTCTGTCTAGTTCTGTCTGCTAGCAATCACATCATAAGTTACTGGACAAGATGTACAAAATGAGTTAATTTACTTTTGGCATGTGTTATTTCTCATTTTTCAGCCGTTAAATATGTTTTTAAATTAATCCAACCTGTGAAAATGTGTTTTATGCTGCATTATGTAGCTATCTGATATGTACAGTTGCATGTCTCTCCCCAGGCAGAGAAAGACGCCAAGAAGAAAGCTAGGGCAAAAGAGTTGAAAAAATTGCGGAAAGCAAGGCAGAAGGCTCAGGTGTATATTATTTTATTTTCTGATCAGTTTATGATCCTGAACTTTTTTCCATATCCTGCCTTAGGTCTTTGCCAAAATAGTTGTTGGTTCATCTTTTTGCTTGAGCCCGGATTACATGGCATGAATTAAGGAACAAAGGTTCTGGAGTTACGCTTTTGGTTTTCAGAAACTTCACCTTCAATCCATCATCAAGTTTGCAGTTTGCTTGTTTTTTTGTCTCCCCGTGATGAGAAAAAGAAAGTATTGTTAAGCAGCTTAGAAGTTCATTTGCCTCTTAAACACCCACAAGGCCACAACATGGGCTAATTTGTTCATTCTCATTCCTCCTGTTATCTTTCTCTCAACGTTGTGACATCATTTTTGCAGGCTGAGGCTGCTCAAGTCCAGACTGCTCCATCTAACTCAGAGAGAGGAACGGTTGCTGCTTCAGCTCTTAAAGGAAAATCACAATCTAGTCTTTCAGCAAGATTATCAAAAGAGGTCGAACAACATATTACTGCTGTATCTTTTTTGTGCATTTATACCCATCACTGCTCAAATTGGAATTTCTTTAGAACTGCTGCTCAATGTTCATACTGATAATTGTGCTGTGGACAAAGCTTCTTATCTCTTTTATGGTGTCTGATATGTTTTCTCTTTGCCAATCAGGAGGAATCGAAAAGGGCTCATGATGCTGAAAGGGAAAAAAGAGCAACTGCAGCTGAGAGAAGATTAGCTGCTGCTGCAGCCCTGAAAGCTCAAGGCACGGACTTAGTTTCTGCTCCAGGTGGCTCGGGTACTGACATTCTCTGCTCTTGCTGTAGCGGGTCATTGGCTGGCAAGGTTCCCTTTCACAGATATAATTACAAGTATTGCAGCAGTGCATGCATGCACGTGCATAAAGAGATCCTTGAGGACGGATAAGAGAAATTTCTATGTTGAAGTTGTTCATAACCAGGCTCCATCTATACTGTCCACTACCCATATTACAGGGTGCTGAGGCCGGCAATCAATCACCTCAGAGTAAACAACCGCAACATCCACGTTATTATTATGAGAAACTAAGGGTTTGGTGAAAATTTTGCACCTATATATTTTATATACTATAATACAAGGCAGGAGCTTCACTCAATCTCTTCAATAACAAAATGTTTATTTTTTTGGCCATTTCGCCATACTTTTTTTATTTTTTATTTTTTTAATTCGTATATGAATGAGTCCTCCGTAGTCTGTACCTTTTAGCACTTGTATTGACACGGCAATGAACTCTCTACAAACAGCGTTGTAGGTAGAGCCGTCAAAAAGGGCTTAGTCCATGGGGTCGGCCTGATCAAATCCGTTATTGGGGTTGGGTTGGGATAGAATTTTTCAAGTCCATTAAAAATCGGGGCTTATAAGCCCAACCCTTTTAGGCCTTTAGCCCTTGAGGTTTGATTGGGGTCGGCCCACGGGCCAAATTATTTTAATTTTAATTAAAATAAATATTAAAAAAATAAAAATAAAAAACTAGAAAACCTAAATGTAACCTCTAACCTATACGGCTATAGTAGATTACTACTACTAGACTACTAGTACGTGAAGATTTAAAAGGCTAAAGCCTTATAAATGCTAAAGCCATTACTCTTAAAAACTTAAGTCCCTAAACCCTAATATCTAAATTATTGAACTACAACTCTCTATCTCTTTACTGTTATAGTTTTATTGTCGTCTCCTTTCTGCTACGACATTGGACAATTTTCACGCATGTAACAATTTTCTTGATTTCATTTAATAAAATACTTTATGTAATTATGTATTGCTAACTAAAGTTTTAGTCAGAAGTGTTCTTTAGTTTACTAGTTTATTTTTCATATATTATTTACTTAAGAGATTTTTTTTTTTTCTTTAAATATTTATTGCTAGATTTTTTATTTAGAATTATTGAAACAGTATTACTGTTTGTGACATTGATTTGACATAAACAAAATAAGGAGGGCAGGCCCCCCAGCCCTTGACCCTTCTGGGGTTGGGACGGGTTGACCATTTAACAGCCCTTTGAAATGAAAGGGCGGTCCGTTCCAACTCATCAAATTCTTTGGCCCGCGAGACTTGGGCGTAGGGGTGGGCATAAAAACCGAAAAACCAAAAAACCGAACCGAACCGAATTATTTTGGTAATTCGATTTTTGGTTCGGTATTCAGTATATGGTTTTGTACTTTTCGGTATTTCAGTTCGGTTTTCGGTATGTAATTTTTGTGTAATTCGGTATTTTGGTATTTCGGTTTACCGAAATATATTATATTATAATATATATTAATATTATATTAATTATTAATATTAAAAAATAAATATTATAATTTAAAATTAAAAACAAAAGTTTGTCTTTTCAAACTTTTCAACTTTACAGACCCACTTCCCAAAAGGCAAAAATTACCGTTCCCACGTCTAGTCGTCTATAGACTATAGCAGCGTCGACCGTTCCGACGACCAGCAGCACGCAGCAGCCGCCAATCGACCAGCAGGCAGCCGCAACACAACAATGACTGGTAAATTTCAATGTTATAACAAGGCTAAATTTCAATGTTAACGACAATTTATTATTTTGAATCATACAATAATTTGAAAAACAGAGTAAAATAAGCAAAAAGAAATAAACATAAATAAATAAACAAAAAATTACAAATTTTTAAAAAGCCCACTAAGCAGGCCCATAACAAAAACCGAATTAACAAAAACTGAACCGAATAATAAAAACCGAACCGAACCGAATTATTTCGGTTCGGTGTTCGATACACGTTGTACAAGAACCGAAAAAACCGAAACCGAACCAAAATACCGAATGCTCAGCCCTACTTGGGCGGGATAGGGCTGGACTGGCCCGTTTTGATAGCTCTAGTCGTAGGCATTAGCTAATGATATTGAACTGAGAAAACTAATGTTCCCCTAAGGAAAGAAAAGTACAAATGTTAATTGCCAAACACAAATCCAGATTCAAGAACCAAATCTTGAAGCCCATTGGCCGTCAGTATACACGTCAGGTGGATCCGTTTGGGCCGTCGGTTCAGGATTGACCCATTGTAAATGGGCTTTTCAGGGGCTGGTTAACTTTTGACGGCATGGGAGTAAAAGAAATTGTATGAAATAACAAATTATTAATTCAAACTAAATGTTATAGCTATAGTTTATTTTAATTGTAATTCGCACCAAACATCCCTTTATTTGTCATTTGATTTGATATACAATTAGCCATTTTCGGTATACAATTAGTCATTTTATACATTTCGGTATAAAATGTATAAAATGCTCTTGTGTTTGTATAAAGCAAGAGAAAAGTATATATACAAATACAAATACATATATTTTCGTCATATACACTTATAATTATACAAATACAGATCTTATTATACAAATTACAATGTATAAATGAATTTATATAAAACTGAACAATTTGTATAAAATTGGATGTTTGTAGCGAATTATACAAATCAAAAACTCCATAGCAAACATAAAATTTGTTATGGAGCGCAATTATGCAAACTATAGTTATAACATACAAATATGATTTTTATGTTTGCTATATGTGAAAGTTTTTTTTTTTTGCAAGGCATAAGTTTAGTTTCATATCATAATATTTCACAAGTTATATTTGGTTATAACTTCAGTTTCTAAATAACTATGCATAAGTTCGATTGCTAAAGGGCAAAAATTAAAGATAAATCTATTTGAAAAACAAAACGTGTAACGTCTTACTTCTGATTTTTTTGTTTTGTTTTGCAACTATAAAAACTAAAGTATTGGACAGGAAAACGTGAAAACAAACTTCAAAGTTTATACACTTTGATATGATTGTTTCGAATTTTGGAAGTCCAAGACTAAATTTGAATAAAAACTCAGTTTCATATTTTAAAACAGAATATGTTACAAATAATTACGCATGACATAAGAAATATCTTTAAATTCGTCATTGAAAAATCTTCTTGTGAATTTGAGCCAGGTTTGACTCGATTCCTTGATCTTTTTTGCTCCATCTCTGTAACAAATGAGCATACCCAGAGTTCTTCCAATGAGTAAATGACTAAATGACTAAATTTCATTCCTGAAAAATAGCAATAAATAGTGATATTTATATTTCAATAATTTATACGAAAGCTATATTTTTATTCAATTCTATGAAAAAGATACAATACTCTTTTTCTTCTCTTCATGATTGGCAAATCTAGAGCTTTGTTTTGTTCTTGAATTGATAAATTACTTGTTGTAACTTTACCACGAATGCGAAGTCAAGTAGTCAACTCATCACAATCATGAAGGAATGCGGCTCACAACTTGGAAACTAAGACTTCTTTGTAAGACTTGCAGATCACTACCGAAGATTCTATGTATTTCTCTCCTTTTTTGTGTCTTATGAAGAACCATTTGTATATGCATGAACTAAGATTTTGCTTGTATTTTGATTTTCAAGTGATTTAAGAGCTCTTTGGGCTTGAAGAACATGAGTTGGGATCGTCTTGTCAACTTCACATACAAGCCAAAATGTAATTTGAATTTCATTTAAGTCATATAGTTTTAATTTAAATAATAGTTTGACTTGATCAACATATCATATTCGATTTAATATTTAATAAAAAATTTAATATGAATTTATTGATAAAACTTGCCTCCCCAAGTTTTATCCTTCTTTAGCTGAAAGCATTCAGTTCCTAGGCGTTGTTTCCATCGCTAATCGATTCAACTCGATTAGTGAGTTTTTGTGTTCAAACCTAGAATTTGGAAAGACCAAATTCATCAACAAATTAAGGTTCAATATTTGTCTATACGAACTTAATAATGTCGTATACAAAAACCCAATCTAGTTTGCTATCCTTTGATATATAGTAGATGCTTTGTAACTGTTCTTAATTACCGATAAAGGTAATGGTGGAGTACTGAGTACTCCTTCATTTCTTAACCAAGAGGTTTCAAATTCGAGTCTCCTTAGGTATGATATCGCCTTTGTTAGGGAGCGCTTTACCCCATAATATGGGACTTTTTAGTGCGAATTTAAATTTAATCAAATTTTAATATGAATATCGAACACCATTGAAAAACCAAGAAAAAATGTTCTTAATTATTTTATTAATAAAGTTAATACCGTCATCTACCCATATTACTGAAATATTTATGAAAATCTAACAGCTAGTCGTTGTTATTTTAATGTTCAATTTGTGTGGGGGTTACTTTGTTAAATTGTGATGATTTTTGATCTCCACAAATTAAATTGCGAACGATTTACGCCACAATCACATTCGCCAAGAGCATATTTGCATCATTTTATTTTTTTTAAAAGTTGCTATGACGACTGCCACAAAATGATTTTTTAATATCAATTTATGACAATTTAAAATCTCCACAATATAATCTCAGTGTTTTAAGAAATTAAATTCATGTACTAAACTTTCACTATATGATATCAATATTTACATAATCTAATTTGTGAAGGCTTATGAACGCCACAAATTCTTAATTATTTTGCTGCTGTTTTACCCCATTACTTTTTTATCTATAATTTTTTTTTGTCAGATATTAAAGAAAAGACAAAAAAAAAGAAAAGGAAGAGAGTAGTCTTAACTTTAAGATTGGGGAAATGATATTAACTGCAAAACATCTATTATTGAAATAATTATATTAATAAGGAACCAAAATTAGTGGAAAATGAGACTTTTCTTACCTAAATTGGTGAGTTTTTTTTTTTTTTTTTTATAACTATGATACAAAGGCTTATTAAATTAAATAAATTATAAATATCTAAATTTTAAATAGGGAAAATTACGCGTATAAGCAAACATATAATAGTTAATTAATTAACATAGCTATAATTTGCCTTAATTACTATTCGCGACCTACTTTTAGTTATAATTACGCGGCTCAACTTTTTAATTTTGTATAATTCGCATGTTTGTATAATTCGAAATTTGTACAATTTTGTATAATTCAAAATTTGTATAATATAATTTGTATAACTTTTCACACTTATGATGTTTGTAATTGTATAAATTTATTATTTTGAGTTTATACAAAATTAACTGAATTATACAAATGTACCCGCGAATTATACAAATCCGTGAATCATACAAACGAAACAACTTAAACTATAGCTACAACCCGTAAATATGCAAACTATAGTTATGAAGCATAATTAAGTTTATTATAGTGGCTATTTGTAAAAGTTTCCCTTTTAAATATGACAACTACTACCACTTATCTAAATACTAGATAATGTTGCCCGTGCTATGCACGGGCCCAATAATATAAATGATATATTTTGGGGCTAATAACCGAGTTTTTGAAACGATTGTTTGCGTGGATAAAAGAATAAGTTTTTTTATCACAAACCTGTACTTTCTTTGACGCTATTTAAGGCATAATAAGACTACCCACATACAACATTTTTGAAATATTTTATATTGTCAATTATCATCATTTATAGTATTTTTACGATAGATTCACTTCAAGAATCAGTGTAAATTTTTTTGTATTTTTTTTCAAAACATATTTTATGTTGTCAATTATTATGATTTATAGTATTTTTACGCAATTTTTAAATATAAAAAAATAAGACAAATAAATTAAAATGGACCCAATATATGTTATTTTTGTTGTCTCAATTTATGTGACACAAATGAAATTTGGAGAGTCATCCAAATTTTCATATTTTTTTTAAAAATGTTTAAAGTTTTTAATTATTGTGATTTATAATATTTTTATGTAACTTTGAAATAATGTACATTACTGGTCACTTTGTCCTAATTTATGTGATATGGATAAAATTACAAAATTAACCCTTTTAAAATGTCTTTCAGATATTTTAAGTTGTTAATTATTATTATTTATAATACTTTTTTGGTAATATTAAAATGATATGTGTTATTTTTTCTGTCCCAATATATGTGAGCCTGATAGAATTCTGAGAGTCAACCTATGTTATTATATAGCTTTTAAATATTTTAAATTGGTAATTATTGTAATTTTTAATGCTTTTTAAGTCATTTGTAAATGATATATGTTGCTTCCTTGATTGGAATTTTTCCATTTGTGACACATATATATAGATATTTGGTGCCCGTGATAAATATTAATTTTTTTTGTTTTAATTTTTGTGATATAAATGGAATTTGAAGATCAGTCGATTTTTTATATGTTTTCTTAAAAATATATTTGAAGTTATTAAATTGTTGTGATTTATAGTATTTTTGCGTTAGTTTTGAATAATATAGGTTACTCATGTTTCAATTCACGTGAATAATCATAAATATTTTCAGTTGTTAATTTATTGCAAATTCTAGAAATTTTGACGTTATTTTCAAATAGTACATGTTAGAAAAAAAAAAAAAAAGGGAGTTTATGCCCAAGTTCTACTATATTAATAAATATAATATATAATATTCAAGAAAGTCTCAATCTTGAATATTATATATTATACTTGGCCCTAAACTCTTTTTTATAATATAGTAGAAAAAAATAGAATATATATACTCTCTAAAGAAAATGGAGAAAATGTGTATTAATGAAGATGAGCCAAACACGGAGAGACGTTTTTTCCTAACATGATGCTCAACTCTCTGAACTAAGTCAACATTAAGTTACTCATTATATATAATAAATAATTAATAGGACAAAAAATAATTTAAATATGCATTATTGAATGAACAGTATCAAAGTTTAGGGTCCCGATATATTAAGTAAATTTTATATTTCATATAACAACTAAGTAGAATACTTTGACATATATAAAGGAAAATTATTCAAATTAAATTTCAAAAAGTGCAATATGACAATTAAAAGTAGAGAGTGGAGTATTTACCTACTTGATCATATATACTGCTCTCTCTCTATATATGCATATGAAGGTGGCCAAAACAAATACTCCTAATCAATAAGCTAAGAGCATTAATTGTACTAAGAGCTACACATAAGTCTTTTTTCTTGTTTTTCAATCATGGCTCAATTAGCATTAGCACCATCACTTGTTTCCATTTGTGATAAATCCATTATCAAACCTTCTTCTCTCACCCCTTCTACACTCAAATACCACAAGCTATATATCTTTGCTTGATCAATCCCTCAGTAATATGTATATTCCTGTTTCCTTTTTTTATCCCAAAAAACAAAGTAGTACTGATGATGCAATAAATTCTCATGAATTATCTCATATAACTCATTTATTGCAGAAATCTTTATCACAAACTCTAATCTCTTACTATCCTTACGCGGGAAGATTGATAGACAATGCTATTGTTGACTGTAACAACATGGGTGCTGAGTTGTTGAGCGTCCAAATAAAATGTCCCATGTTTGAAATCCTTGACCACCCCGATCATTGTAATGGAAAAAGTTTAGTTTTCCCTAAGGGATTACCTTGGAATAATAATGTCTATGAGGGTGGTAATTTACTTGTGGCTGAAGTAAGTCAGTTTGATTGTGGTGGAATCGCTATCAGTACATGCCTATCACACAAGATCGGTGATGGTTGCTCTGTACATAGTTTTCTTGCAGATTGGGCTAGCACCACACCAAGTTAGATGCTCTTCGAGCTAAGGTAATAGCTGAATCAGGATTGCAAAATCCAACACGAGCTGAAATTGTGAGTGCCCTTCTTTTCAAATGTGCAACAAAAGCAGCATCAAAACTAACTTCTCACCGTTCAATGCGGCCATCTAAGTTGGTTCACTATTTAAACGTACGTACTATGACCAAACCTCGTCTACCCCGAAATGCCATAGGAAATCTCTTGTCTGTGTTCTCAGTAGAAGCAACTAACGAGGAAGAAACTGAATTACCGAGGTTGGTTCGTATTCTAAGGAAGGAAGTTGAAGTAGCATACAAGAAAGATCAAGTGGAACAAAATGAATTGATTGTGGAAATAGTTGAATCGATAAGAAAAGGAAAATTACCATTCGAAACAGGGGATGATGAATGTGATATGTATTTTTGCAGCAATGTTTGCATAGTGTGGATTTTGGATGGGGAAAACCTGAAAGAGGGGGTGTACCGAATGGTCCTTTCAAGAAGATGTTCTTCTTGTTCGATTATCAAACTGGGCAAGGCGTGGAGGCGCGTGTGATGTTGCAAAAACAACAAATGAATGAATTTGAATGCGATGAGGAACTCCTCCAGTTTGTTTTATAACTTCCAATTGTTCGGAATTCATTGATCTCCAATTCATCTCGGTTCTTTGATTTACCTTTTACATTCCGTATTGTTTGCATTATTTCATAATATATCGTATCATGTTTGTATTATCATAATAAAGTACTATTTTCGTTCATTTTTAATTGTTATAGTTTTTTTTTTTAGAGTCAATCGATAAGTACTTTGACTAACATTTTATCGATATATTTTTTCATCGTATTGATATGCAAAAAAAATGCAATTTTTAGTACTTTTTGTATAGTTTTTTAATATCTAATTTTTTTATTTAAAATATCGAATTAATGTAATATAATTTCACTTCGAGAATTAGTCAAATTCACTTTCAAAAAACGCAACATGACAAGTAAAAGTGGACGGAGAGAGTAATACTTAGTTGTCGTTGTTGTTAACATTTTTCTTACTATTTGAGAAAAATTAAACTAACACTCTGTTTGGATCATTGTTACTCATTGTTTCATAATGTATTGTATTGTATTGTACTCTATGTATGGTAGATACAGTGTTTGGCTAGACTGTATTGTTTGTTGCTGTTTAATAATATTTTTATTGTTTGGTTTGACTGTATCGTATTGTATTGTAATTTATAAATTTACTAAAATATCCTTAATTATTCTAGGGTAGGAGGTTTGACTAGAATTAAATAATATAAGGTAAAGGGTAAAATAGTATTATGAAATATTATGTAAAGATATAATTGGAAAAAGAAATTAAGTAACAATGGGAACACACCAAATTGGTTGTTCCATAAAATGAGGGTTTTCATTGTTACGTAACAACAGAATTTAACAATACAATACAATATATTTTAAGTAACAATCAAAACAAACATTGTAGGTATAGTAACGATACAATACAATATAATGGGTAACAATGATCCAAACAGGGTGTAAAATAAAAATGATAATTTTCTACTACTACTATTACTATATAGTAAAATATCATTAATTTTTGGAAAATTTATCAAAATCTCACTAATTTAGGAGTTAATTACTTAGCTATACTCTTTAATTTGCGATATTGTGAATCTTACAAGATTTTAGGGGTCGTTTGATTGGAAACAAGTTATCCCAGGATAAGTTATCCTGGGTTATCTATCTTGGGATAACTTATCCCACCATGTATATGAGATAACTTATTCCATCACTATGATATAAATGGTGGGATAAGTTATCCCAAATATGGCAATCAAACAACATAGTTTTTTTTATCCCATCACTATTATTTTTAATCCCGCACACCAAATGAGCTAGTGTGTCCAGGTACTTCCAAATACATGTATCTCGGGATACGTGTGGTCAAACTAGATGTTATTTGTTCTATATCAAAGTGAATTCATATGTATCTGGAATAGTGGAACAAATCTTGCTCGCTACTCTTTTATGTATCTAGGATCTCATGTCCATATGAATCACACCACATAAAAACAAATACATGTATCTAGTAGGTTGGTATGATTCATATGTATTTGAAATATATGACTATCTCTTCTCACACTATTTTAATTTATCTGATAGCAAAATTATGTATATATTTTCGGTATGTATGGTAAAAAAAACTTTTAATCAGCAGTAAGCTAGTTTCTCCATAATTTTTACACGCGGAAGGGAAGAAACCCGCCGGGCCCCATTGCCAGTTTTTAGCTTTCTTCATATAAAATAATCTGACCGGAACGAATTTAGCATTAGAGCAAAGTTTGTGGGCCAAAACGACAAAACAAACAAATTCAGTCAGCTTCTCCGGGAAGCTAGACAACAACAAAACCCGGTTCAATTAGGGTTCTCAAAATCCCCGCCTTTTTCACAACTCCCTACAGGCTACAATGGCGAACGAAGACGATAATCCCACAACGCCATTGGCAGCGAAACTGAACTCAAACCCTAGTAAAGACCAGTCTCCAGCTCGCTCCGAATCATGTTCTTCACTTCCCCCTAGCAACTGCAATGGCAATAATAACTGCAAAATTAACGATGTCAATGGCATTGATAATTCACCGTTGCAGAGAAATCCGCAAAGCCCTGAAGATTTTATACTATCGGTGGCTTCGAAAATTGCGTCTCAGCCTTTGCAGTATTCTGATCCTGATGTTTGGGGAATGTTAACTGCTATCTCCGATAAGGCCCGGAAGCGTCTTCAGGTCTATATTCTTCTTCAATACCTCCACAATGCACTATGTTTCTCTCTACTAGGGGCTTTTAGTACCTTTATTTGATTCGAACCTCAGTAATCAGTATAAATATTGAAATTTTTTAGTGTTAGAGAACCACAAATTATTGGCTAGTTGAGTGATCAATTTTGCTCTACCTTTCAAATTACCAAAATCCATATCCTTTATTCAAGTTTAAGACTTGCTATTATTTGAAGCTCACAGAGGCGGAGTTTATGGAGTAGGAAAAATGAGTTTTGGTAATTCTAGAGTGGACCAAAAAGCTGTATTCCGACCGCTTATTGAATTTGTTAGCTATAGAGGTGTCTTTATTAACTAGTAGGACTGATAACCTTTTTAGCTTGGAGGGTCTACTTCCTAGTTCAAGATCTCTTTTACTAACTAGAATCTAAGAATTAGTAGATCTTCCGCCAGAATAGGAATTGTATGGATTGAACTTTTTCAATCTTTTGGTAACCAAAGTAATTCTTTGATAAATTGTGTTAGACGTTGTTGAGTTTTACGTAAATCCTCATTTTGATTTCATTTTACGTACATAAATTACATGTTTATTTACTTCGACAGGACACACATATCTAAATTTGATGTTTATGATACTTTTTTCAGACTGCCAATAGTATGTACGTATCAAAAATTAGCATTCATTTTTTTCAAGTTACATGTTTGACTGATCTTCTTCCAACCAAAGAAATGATCTGTCCTACAAAAAAAGTTCATCAAAATAATGAGTCACCATTGAATTGATACAATGTGAATAGTCTGCTAAGAATGGATTGAGACTTCACAATGGTTTAATGTGCTCGAAGAGAATATGCACTATTGACCAGGAATAAGCTGTTGCATGCAAAGCTTTCTAAGTAGATATCCTTGAAGGGTAGGACTAGGACAAGCTGGTACATCCTAAGTTCCTGTCAAGACTTCTTTAAAGGCTAGACCCAAAACTGAAAATCTGGTCTGTTGCATCAAAGTATATATCTGGATGTGACTTGAGTATTCCAGTATAAAATGAAAGCTGCAAACAGAGTTTTGGATGAGTCTTTCAAGCCTCCATTAGACAAGGATTTGAAACTATCACATATGATATAGGCATCTGAAGATCTATTAGAAGATATAATGGAATTGAAAAATTCAATTTGGATTAGAGATTTCACCAACGGGTTATCCTTACCACCACAAGTCGTAGATTGAATATATGGGATATACTCTCTGTTTGTGCATGCTCGTGTTGGGTCATGCCATCCTTAATTCTGATTGCAGATTGCAGTCGATGAAGTAAACGTTACTAAAGAAAAAAAAGAGAGAGAACTGTTTGTCACTTTTAAGTATGGAATTTAGTATGCAGCATATCATGCTTTACATTATTGAACCATTCCTTGTAGTTTTATATACTGACCTTCGTTAAATAGGGGATAAACATGCTTCTCACATCTGAAGAACATTGCATTGGTCGGATGGTAGATAATACCCGTTTCCAGATTTTGTCTCCAGCTGTTAGTGCATATCATTGCAAGATCTACAGGAAAAAGGTTGTCAGCGAAGACGTAGAGCATCCCACCAACTGTTGCACTGCAGTCTTTCTGAAAGATTCAAGGTTGACCATCTTTTGTCGACCTTTTTTATTTATGTTGCAACTTGACACGAGTTAACTAATCTATTTTGGTTCTTCTGCAGTACAAATGGGACGTACCTGAATTGGGAAAAGTTGAACAAAAGTAGCCCAGAAGCCAGACTTCGTCATGGTGATATTATCTCTATTGCGTTTGCTCCACAACATGGTAGAGTATCTATTTTTGAAACTTTTCTGGTTGCTTCTTCATACATGTACATTTTCTAGCAAAAGATGGTACTGTCAAAATCCTTATTTGTTAGGTCTCTATTCTCTAGGTAAATTTTTCTGGCCCTTCAAATGTCCCTAATTATTTTGTCGGTGAGTGACAAGTGTGGGTTGTATTAAATCTGAGTTTGAGATGGTATATGGGCACATTAAATGCCGTCTGTTAACTGTCCATGAAATAAATAAGATTTTGTGGGGAGTATATCCAAGTGCTTCTTTGGCAGAAAATTGGCCCCTCCCCCACCACCGGTTGGGATGATCCTACTACAGTGTTTGCTTTAGATATATCTTCTATTGATTTTACTCCTTCCCTCTCCCTTCTCCTCGTTGACATTGTATCTTCAGGTTGAAATTCTCTACCAGGATTTAGCGTCATATCTCTCATCCCTACCACTGCTGAATGGAAAAGAAAAATAGGATCTCTTGTTATGTATTTAAAGTAGAACTCAACTTTCTTTATTTTGTATAAAATTAAACATAATTTAACGTTTGAATAACAGAAATTTCTCCGCTACCATGATGGGGAGCTGAAGTCTTGTCTGTTTCTCACAGCATGATATGTTTTACATAGATATGACTGGAACTTTGTAAATACTTTTAATTTCCTTGCAATATTTGCAGAACTTGCATTTGCCTTTGTGTTTCGAGAAGTTCTCATATCTGCTTCTTCAGCTGATGCTGCTGTTCTGAAGAGAAAAGCAGGTAATTTTTCTCATTGACTGTGCCTTCATCAGTATCTTCATTCTGGAACATTTCATCTAAATCTGTATTCTGTAGACTATAAGTAGTATGATTTGCAGGTTTTAGTGAATTTGTTCAGTTAGACTGCTTACTGGTTCATTACTTTATCTTCATGAATTTGTCTTGGAATGGTCCTTTGAGAATTTTGTTAAAAGTCACACTTGAGGTGCTTAAGCCCTGAAGTAGGTATAGGCGTAAGCTAGGCTTCCCCTCACTTAGGCAATGCTGCTGTGCAGGCATCAAAACGCTACTATATGTACCAATGCACACATGAGTTCCCTATTGGAAAAGGACAATGGTAGACAATAAATAACTCTGATAAACAGATATATTAATTGGCGAGGAAATTTATGGATGAATATGCTTTGTGATTAGAAGTATGAAATTTGAAATATAGTATAAGAAAACTAATCACTAAACCAATTTAGAAATCCATAATAACATCTTTGTATATATATCAAATCTGAAGTATGTGCTTCAAGTTTGCTTTGCGATTAAGACCCTAGGATACTTGGCGTGTTTCATCTCTTTGTTTTTTGCCTTTGACAACACTGCTTTGGACTCTATGAATATTGATCTAGCTGAAGGGAAAAAAACTTTATATACTCTGATACACAGTAGGATACCCATTTTTGCTGGTTCAAACTTGGTTTAAATTTTGGATTCTGATTCATAATCTGGCCAAGTATTTACACAAAATGTTTGGAAGCCTGATCAATGAATACTTCCTGAAGAATTTTGGTACTACAGTTGAAGCATTGTACAGGACACAATTTTCTTTTTTGATATGTTTAGTCTTTGCCGATTTCTTATGCAAATCTTCCTCAACTTTTTCTTGGGCTGAATATTTAGTTATCATTGTATTGGATTTTTTTATTTTTATATTTTAAATATAAGTATCAATGGGTTTATACCCTTACCTAATGATTATTGTTGTCTCTATATCTGGCAGTTGTAAAGTTAAATGAGATGTTTGATGTCTTACTAATAAGCTGGGTAAAGCTAACTTTACTAATATGCTTGTGTCTTTTCTGATTTAGAGGAATTTGGTTCAGAAAGCAAAAGACTCAAAGGTATTGGAATTGGCACTTCTGAAGGTCCCATTTCTCTGGATGACTTCCGTAGCATGCAACGGTCAAATACGGTAGTTCGCCATTCCCATTTATCAAAAATAAAATAAAATCGGTTTCATGCACAGTCAGTTAAGCTCAATTGGTTTCATTCCTATTCAACCTTCCTATGATTTCAGTTCTGTTAACCTTGTAGGAACTGAGGAAGCAACTCGAAAGTCATGTTGCGACTATTGATTCCTTGCGAAGTGAAAATCGTGCTGTTGTGGACCATCATGAGAAGGTATGTTTACTTTTGTGATTTCAGAATAAATAACCGCTGTGAAATTGCTTAATTCTGAATGTAATTAGTGGTACTATTACAAGTGTTGAGACAGATGGGTAGAAGATCAAGTGTTATACCAATGCTAGTTGATTCAATACCATCAATTGTGTTAACACTTTAAACTTAAAAGCTTCCTTAAGTTTTGTTGCTAATGCCAATAGCATCATAAGATGAAAAACCAGGATCACTCCTAACATTAAGGGTGTGTAAATACCATCAGTCCACCTGTCTCAGTGAGCTTTCCTTTGTCTTGCAGGAAATGAAAGAATTGAAGGAGTCAGTTTCTCAATCATACCTTGAACAACTCAAAGAAGTACAGCAGTTATTGGAAGCCAAGGGAAAGGAGTTAGTTGACACAAGTAGAGTATCTTCAGAGCAGAAACATGCGTTGGAAGACCTTAATGAAAGACTTAGTGCATCTGAGCAATCATGTTTTGAGGCCAATGAGATAATACTCAGGTAATGGCTGATGACATTGATTAAATAGGGAACAGTTAAGACGAAACATGAATGACAGTATGCTTTATTGCATTTTTCTTGTTTTGTTTCCTCTAGCTTGTTCTTAATTAGATAAGCTCAAAAGTTTCAGTTTATTATATTTATCTCCTTGTCCTCGTATGGCTTATACTAGTCTCTATGTCATATAGTTTATCCTGATTTTTATTCTTTGGAAACACACATTCTTCTGAAGAAGCTTGTGATAAGTTTTAGGAAAAGTGAGTTAAAGATTTGAAGTGATGTCTGCCTTTTCAGCCAGAAATTATCAATTTCAGAACTGAAAACTTTGCTAGATGAGGAGCGTGAACAGAGGAAAAAGGAACGTGAAAAGGCTGCTTTGGATTTGAAAACCTCTACACAGAGAGTGCAGGCCGAAGCCCAGGATGAAATAAGAAGGCTCTCAGAATCTGCCATCAAACGAGAAAAGGAGCAGCAAGAAATTATTAATAAGCTTCAGGTAGAAAATAACCTGTTCTATTCGCGAATATAGTAAAGCGTATCATGCCTCTTTCTCATTCAACTCATAATGGCAGGAAGATGAGAAGGAAAGATGTTTACTGATGGAAACCTTGAGATCTAAGTTGGTAATATTGCTTAACCTACCTATTACTTACTGCAAGCGATTCCAGCTCTAATTCATTTGCTTGTAACAGGAAGACACCAGGCAGAAATTGGTTGTTTCTGACAACAAAGTTCGTCAGCTTGAAGCTCAACTTTATGAGGAACAATTATCTTCTGCATGTAGGAAAAAAGTAAGTATCTGCTGTCAAGATATCAATTGCTTCCCTTTTCAGTTCCTTGGTTGAGAAGCTGACATCTTGCATTTCTAATTTTTTGTTATAGAAAATAGAGGAACTTGAGCATGAGAGGAACATGTTGGGCAAAGAGCTTGAGAGTGAAAAGGTAGGATGACCCACATGAATTTCTGGTATTAACTACTGAAATATGGATCTTGGGATATTCCCCTTTTTTTGCTACTTGATTGTACCCCATGGATGTGGAAGGAAAAAAATAAGATAACATACTTCCCTTTTCTGTATGAAATTTTTGTTATGTTTGATAATTGGAAGAAGCCAATGCTTACTTGTGCCCCACTAGAAGTGGATCTGTATTCGTTTTAAAATAAGCACATGTTTAAAAATTATATGTGCAGGAAAGAATGTCAAATATGAATTCTGATCTTTTCTTTCTTTTCTTTTGTTCTCTGTATCAACTCTTTTGCTGTCGGTAGCAGGCAGCTCGAGAAGAGGCATGGGCCAAGGTTTCTGCTCTTGAACTAGAGATAAGTGCTGCAATGCCAACAAATAATGAAATTCTCTGACAACAAAGTTCGTCAGCTTGAAGCTCAACTTTATGAGGAACAATTATCTTCTGCATGTAGGAAAAAAGTAAGTATCTGCTGTCAAGATATCAATTGCTTCCCTTTTCAGTTCCTTGGTTGAGAAGCTGACATCTTGCATTTCTAATTTTTTGTTATAGAAAATAGAGGAACTTGAGCATGAGAGGAACATGTTGGGCAAAGAGCTTGAGAGTGAAAAGGTAGGATGACCCACATGAATTTCTGGTATTAACTACTGAAATATGGATCTTGGGATATTCCCCTTTTTTTGCTACTTGATTGTACCCCATGGATGTGGAAGGAAAAAAATAAGATAACATACTTCCCTTTTCTGTATGAAATTTTTGTTATGTTTGATAATTGGAAGAAGCCAATGCTTACTTGTGCCCCACTAGAAGTGGATCTGTATTCGTTTTAAAATAAGCACATGTTTAAAAATTATATGTGCAGGAAAGAATGTCAAATATGAATTCTGATCTTTTCTTTCTTTTCTTTTGTTCTCTGTATCAACTCTTTTGCTGTCGGTAGCAGGCAGCTCGAGAAGAGGCATGGGCCAAGGTTTCTGCTCTTGAACTAGAGATAAGTGCTGCAATGCGGGATCTTGATTTTGAGAGGCGCAGACTGAAAGGTGCTAGAGAAAGAATAATGCTACGGTAAGAAGTAGATGTGTATGACTGGTACTAATATCAATTAGATTTACTGGTTTGAAGAAATGTCGTTGAAAATTTATTGCTTCTGGATCCGACACAATCCATCTTTTCCCCTCTTATAAAGCAGTATAAATGCTAAAAGTAGAGGTTGTCCAAGTTTAGTGGATTTTTATGTGATGCTTTTTCCTCAGAATTAGACAAACCTCAATTTTTATGATAACCATATGTCAGCCTAGTCTGTTGACACGTGTTTAATGGATTTCTTATTTTTATCATTACTATTTGTGTTCAGAACAATTCTTTTAAAATCTTGAGCCATCTGAGAAGGAGATGATGTTTTTAGTTAAAAAATAAGTCAATAACCAAATGGAATTATTGATACCATGCAAGATATTGCATGTATCATTTCACTGAGAGCGATGATTTACACAGTAATGTGCTGAGCTTTTATTATCCTCTTTATATGTTGTCAGAGATGCTAGTGTTTGCTTACTGCCTTTAATCTTCGGGCATTTCCCTATCTCGACTTGCCTTATATAATGGTGGTTTATATTATGTGTTTGCAATGCAGAGAAACACAACTTCGGGCTTTCTATTCTACTACTGAGGAGATCTCAGTTTTGTTTGCAAAGCAGCAGGAGCAATTGAAGGCAATGCAGAGGACATTAAAAGATGAGGAAAATTATGAGAATACCTCTGTAGATATTGACCTTAATCCATATAATGTGAATGTGAATGGATCCCTATTAAGAGAGAAAGAAGTAGGAGATGGAAGCCACAATGTGACTAGGGCTGGCTGCAGTACTTCCAACCAGAGGCGTGTTAGGGAATTATTTGATTTATCAAGTGATGACGCAAGTGCTACAGAGAAGCATGATTGCAATAACAGAAGTGAAGGGGGACAAGACACACAGGAGGTAGAATTTGCTGGAGCTCAATGTGTGAAGGGTGGATTTGGTTCTGAAGTTGATGGTGTGGGAACTGAGCTAATCCCTGAAAGTGATACAGCTGGTGTAGCAGCCAATATGGAGGGTGACCTTGTTGGAACAGAACAGGTGCAAGAAACTGAGAGCTTGGGAATCAATAGTGAAAGGAATTTAGATTTAAACAAATTCTGTGCTTTTGCTGAGAACACAATGCAGCTGGATGGTGGAACTCTTGGGAAAGAAGCTCAGGTGCAGAACCCTGCAATTTGTGATGAGAGTATGCCTCCTTCCCCAGCAAATAATGTCGCTGAGGGTGATAATGTGATTGAAGATACTGAAGCTGAAGGAACCATTAGGACAGCTGATCTTTTGGCTTCAGAGGTTGCTGGGAGTTGGGCGTGCAGTACGGCTCCTTCTGTCCATGGTGAGAATGATACTCCTAAGAGTAAAGACAATGATGCATGTCCTGCAACTTTACAAGATTCAGGTGCTCAAGTGGGTGAAAGTCAATGCGCTACATCTACTTCCAAAGCTTCTTCTAGATGGGATCAAGATCGTAAAGCACTAAGTGAGATGATTGGAATTGTTGCCCCTGATTTGAAGGAGCAATTCAGTCATGCAGTTGGTAGTGACTGTGATCAAGGAGGAAATGAGGGAGACGCTTCTGATTCCGCTACAGAAAGTTGCTCTGATGATGAGGATAACATAATGAATACCGAAGCTGCATCTGATGCAGAGACAGTTGACGGTGAAAAAGTGAATGAGGATGTAATGGACGAAGATGATGAAGCCACCCAAGAGGATTCTATTGGATAGCCGGCATACTTGTGGATTGAATTTGGTGTTCTCTCTGATTTTTTTAGGCTTTAGAAGTGCAAATGTGACCATGGGTCATGAAGCCACACCTCAAGTTTTTGTAAACAGGAAGAAGGGAGGCTCGTGCTGTGTTATCAGAGCTTAAACTTAGCATTTCGTAAAGCTTGGATCATGTACAGAAGGTACCCTAGTATTGCATGTCTAAATTATCTTTAAGTTTCGATTTACGTTAGCAGTTTGTATCCAGTTTCACATTTGTATATTTTTAGAGTACTGCTTAGAACTAGAAATCTTGGTTAGGCCAAGTCAAAGTG
Source organism: Solanum tuberosum (assembly GCF_000226075.1). NCBI lineage: Eukaryota > Viridiplantae > Streptophyta > Magnoliopsida > Solanales > Solanaceae > Solanum > Solanum tuberosum. The sequence goes on along the minus strand of NW_006238936.1, from coordinate 868,176 downwards.
CATTAGGTGCCGATTGTTTGCTCGGCACTCGCACCTCTAGTAAATTATCAAGAGTGTGACAGACCGGCTAATTCATTTTTTTTGTAGTTATGTTTTCTCCAAAGTTCACAAGGACTTATGTGGTCATTTATTCACAATTTTGGTAATGATTAAGCTTCTCTGCTGAGCCTTTTAGTTTCTTTCAGAGGCAGCAGAATATTTTGAGTGCCTGAATTGACCATCTTTTGTGGAAGCTAAACATGTGAAATCAAAGGGTAGTACTTGAACGCATACTGTGGAATACAGTACATGTGAAATAATGATTTAAAAACTGTTTCAATTGAATTAGGCATCTTGGTCCTTGAAACCTAACATGATTCAGGCCAAAAACAGAAGAAGTTATAATTAACTATCAAAATTTGTTTACAAATTACTTCGAAATCTTAAAATGAGTGTCTTTTACCATACCTAAATTGTTTGCCTAACTATTTTTTCATGAGGGTTCATCATTGTCTTCAAAGTTCATATGGCCTTTTTCATTATTTTTTTCTTGGGTCAACATTCAAATTACGCCACTAAAGAATAAAATAAAATTATTACCATGTATATGAAAGAGTTAATAATGATAGCAGCAACAGCTAATAAGTTCAATTAAGGGACCATTTGAATTGTCCACACGTAGTAATTGGATAAACACCACAAGTCCACAATCTTCTTCTTCCTCCCATAATGATGAACAAGACTCCAAGAGAAAGAAAAAAGATGTGGGTTTAATGATGGTAATGTAGAAGTAGATAGATCCCAATTTTGGCTCCTTTTGACTCTCCACCTCCCTCATTCACATGCACTTGGAACTTGCTTCACCTGTCCTTTTGTATTCAAACTTCTTTTCATAAAAAAAAGAAAAGGGATAAGGGTATGAAAAATATCCCAATTATGGTCGGATTTGTTGTTGTGATACTAAACTTTCATGAGGACCTATTACCTTCCTAGACTATTTAATACCGTATTTTAAACATATATATTTGCCCACATGGACATAAAAAATAATGCAAAATTATAAATAGTAATGTGTCCACATGGACACATATATACCTTTAAAATACACTATTAAATAGTTCGGGGGGTAAAAAATACGGTATTAAATAGTCTAGGGAGGTAATAGGTTCTCATGAAAGTTTAGTATCGTAACAGCAAATCGATAAACACCACAAGTCCACAATCTTCTTCTTCCTCCCATAATGATGAACAAGACTCCAAGAGAAAGAAAAAAGATGTGGGTTTAATGATGGTAATGTAGAAGTAGATAGATCCCAATTTTGGCTCCTTTTGACTCTCCACCTCCCTCATTCACATGCACTTGGAACTTGCTTCACCTGTCCTTTTGTATTCAAACTTCTTTTCATAAAAAAAAGAAAAGGGATAAGGGTATGAAAAATATCCCAATTATGGTCGGATTTGTTGTTGTGATACTAAACTTTCATGAGGACCTATTACCTTCCTAGACTATTTAATACCGTATTTTAAACATATATATTTGCCCACATGGACATAAAAAATAATGCAAAATTATAAATAGTAATGTGTCCACATGGACACATATATACCTTTAAAATACACTATTAAATAGTTCGGGGGGTAAAAAATACGGTATTAAATAGTCTAGGGAGGTAATAAGTCCTTATGAAAGTTTAGTATCGCAACAACAAATTCGACCAAAGTTGGGGTATTTTTCAGACCCTTATTTAAAAAAAAAACAAAGAAAAAAGAAACAATTCATCAACTAGAAGTATAACAACAATGGAACAAAAAAGAAGTAAGTGTTACGAAATCAAACTTGAAGAGATCTTTATGTATTATTCTTTATTGCTTAATAACAGTAATGATTTTGTAGATTAATTAGTTTAGCTTGAATGATTTTGTTGATACTATAGTTGGATGACCATTTAAGTTAGTCCATTCAATTTAATTAAAATAGCTTTACTTCATTTTTTTACAAAACCAGGAAGCTAAGTTCAATCCTTGAAAAACAATGTGAAAATGCTTGGTAATCTTAACTGTTTCTTGTCTGACTACAAACATAAAATTTAACTTATTTGTGAAAGTTTTGTCAGCTTATTTGTCTTATAATCATTAGTCAAATTAAATTTTTGACTAGTAAATGGAATTAAATCCAAAAAAAATCTTTAACAACTTAATCCAACTTTAATCAAGGCAATTAATTGGGCATTAAAAAGTGTTGTATTTTGGGACCCCTTCTTCGTATCTTCATATCAATTAAATATTTTATCCTTTGTAATCAATGACTAATTTGCAATGACTTCCACAACCCAATGTAACTTTTCTTTCTTCCTTTTGGACTTTGAATGCCTCGATTAAATAAACAACTAGCCTTTGCCTCGATCTAACGTTACATCAATTCGTTAAATTCCACTATACTCCATAGGCATCCTTTTTTCTTTTTGGGCAAGTTACTCAGTCATTTAAACAAAATTACATTCACTAAATAAATATATATTATTTTATATTAAATATACATTTACTAATTATTATTTTAATGAACAACTATTTATATTAACTTGAGGTGAAGTGGGGAGGAGTGGGGGTTAGAAAATTATGCATTTGCTTCAGCTTTTTCCACGGTCTACTTATTGAAGGAGACTATATAAAGGAGTGTAATGATGATATTAAAAGGAGGAATGAAGTAAAATTCAAAAAGGTGACCACCAAGTTGTACTCTACTATCTAGTAATGCATTTTTCTTTTTCTGTTTCACAATTTGATGATATCTAAGTTTCGATAAAATAATAAAATGGTTCCTTGTATTTTAAATCTAACAAAATCTAACAGATAATTTGTTAGAATTTGAAAAAAAATCAATGTGTTTATTTTTGACAAAACTAAAGAATCAAAATTCTTTTAAGTGCATATTTAAGGGATTACTTTGAATCTGTTTTCAAACATAAGAGATTATTTTTGTTATTTTTCTCTTTGAATTTTACTGATTCAACTAATTTCAATTTTTGCTACATAGGTCTGTAAAGAAAAACTAAAAAATTTACCCTAATAAGAGACTATTAACTTTGAATAGAGAAATCTCAATCATATGAGCATATAAGCACTATAACAAAAAAGATATTTAGAGACAATAGATTTTTATTGTTTTGATAATATTTATTGTCGTAAAAATATTTAGCGGCATTGAGTTAATGTCATTATATTGAGAGTCGCTAGAAACTTTAGTAGCATTTATACGAAATACTGATTATAAATATAAATATTTATTTTTATAACTATCATTGAATGATATTTATATTATTACCGCTAAATCTTTTATTTGTTTAAGTGTAGTGATACAATTAACATTTAGTTCTTTTCCTCTTAGATTGAGACAATTATAGACAATTCCAAAGAAACATTTGAAGTAATTTTATTTGTATTACTCTTTCTTTCTTTCTTTCCTTATTTTCTTTCTTCTTCTTGAGATATGGTTTGGCTACTTTGTTGGCCTTTTGTAATCATGAGGACCTTGTGTCATCATTGCTTTGGAAAAATATGTACTACTCTCCCTCTTCCTCTCTTCTTCTCAAATAATTAACTCTTTTTCCTTCATCACTATAAGTTATCCATCCTCTTGCACCTTTTTTTCTAAGCTCAATCTTGATTATAATTAATCTACTTAATTTTTCCTATCTTTTTGTCTCCCATTTTAATTCTCTTAAAGTGAAAGATCAAAATGTGTCATGCAGTTTCAGATCATTTAGAGTCATTTCAACCTTCATGTTACACTGACCTAGTCCACAGGCCACAAACATCTAAAACAGCCGAGATACATGTGCTCAAGCTAAGAAGAAGGTTAGTATATAGCTAGTTGTTTTAATTTGCATTATCACATTAAATTGCTAAAATAAGTGAAGAATCTAATCAATCGCAAAGTTTGTAGGATCATTAAATTTGTTTCACTAGTCTAAACAGTGTAATCACATACAAATACGAATTACATTATATAAAGTCACAGTCTATATAATTGCGTACTTCTTATAGTTATTAGCTTTTCGGAGAAAAATCTCCACTCGAACTTCATTGGAATTGGAGAAGGAAGAAGGAGAAAAAGTTGTCTGTTCTTTTAAATTTACAGAGCATGAAAAGATACGTTGGTTTCTCTCCTCTTATAATTCTAAAGCGACACAACTTTTCAAATAGTTATATCTCTTCCCTTTAATTAATAAAAAAAGATATAATAATTATGTATTATTTATTTATTAATATGAATCCGATCTAGTGATCCACATGGATGGATCAATCCTATTTCCTTCAATAAGTACTAATAACATGCCATAAATTAGTTAAGTCTTGCAAAAATATGCATCGGATTAAGTTGACTCAAGATAATAGGCAACTCGCAGATATAATATGTTAATAAAGTAATAGCAATATATAGCTATAACTAGTTATAATTAAATTGCATTAATCGTATTATTTTGATATTTGATTGTCAATTAATTTGTAATATGTCATATAGGAACGGTGAAAGATTGTCGAACGAAGCAAAGAAAAGGGCAAAGTTAAGGAAATTGAAGAACATAATGAAGATGAAGAACTTGAAGCTCAACAAAGAGAACAAAACCATTATTGAAGAGAATGAAAAGTTGCGCAAAAGAGCTCTTCTTCTTCATCAAGAAAACAAAGCCATGTTCACTCAAATTATTCAACAAATTTCTCAACCCTCTAATTATCACAATTATTAATGACTAAGTTAGCATCATATGATATTTATAGAGCTAATTATTAATTAAAGCACTATTTAGCCAGAATATATACACGTACTAAATACCTATGCAAGTTATTTTATTATTAAAAAAAAACCTCTTCATTATTGTTATTTATAATTAACGATTGGTTATTTGTAGTATTTTATTTTTGTCATCTTATGTTCAATTACTTATCACGTGGTGGAATAATAATTTAAAATGAAGATTTGAAGGTTTGTTTGATTTGGCTTTGGAGGATCTATTTGATTCATTTAAGTTGACGAGTCTTCTGGCGATAATATTTTATTTGTTATTTTTAATTACTACTTATTTAATTACTATATAATTTTTGGTTATATAAAATTTATTTATTTAAATAAAAATAATAATATCATCTTAATAATATAAAAAAAAACATATAATAATATAGATCGAAGGAGGTATAAAAATATAATGAACAATTATGTTTTTTTATTAATCTCAGATTTAAATAAATTTTGTTTTGTTTTAATCAAAACAATAAATTCATGATGGTTAAAAAACTTGAGAACAAATGATGCAGTTGAAAAAAAAGTTTAAAAATAATGGAGTAGCAAACTTCTATTATGGCAAAATAAGTTAGGTTAGATTTGTTACTAAGTATTATTTTAGTAAATTGATAATTGAAGCATGTTATGAAACTTATATTTTAAATTTAAACTTTTGAGATAAATTTGTGTGTTGAATCATGTTATTAATGTTGAAATTATAAAATAAAAAAATTATTCATTTGAACGTTATATGAAAATGCCTAAAATTTAGCTAAATATATTTCTTGACATCATGTGAAAATGCCTGAACCTACCAAACCCCAGTCATGACAATATGTCAGTTCCATCTAAATAGATGAGAAATGACTGATGTTCTTGTCGACTCATTATAAAAATTTCAAAAACAAATACTCCCTCCGTTTCAAAACGATTGACCTCATTTTTTTTTTAGTCAGTTTCAAAATGAATGACATCTTTCTTTTTTTGGTAAGATTTTAATTTCAATTTTTCACGTGGCATGTTTAAGGCCACAAGATTAAAGGGCAATTTTATACATTTGACATAACTTTAATTTAGGACCACAAGATTCAAATGTCTTCTTTATTTTCTTAAACTCCGTGCCAAGTCAAACTAGACCATTCTTTGTGAAACGGAGGGAGTATAATAGTTAATCACTTATATTTGTGTATCAATCAATTAGACCCTTCCATAATGAAGGGTTAAATACTAGATTGTGAAATGCAATGAATATAGTCTTTGGTAAAAGTATATTTGAAGTTAGGTCTTGACAAAGTCAGTATTTTAGTAGAAAAATATTTAAAGTTAGCCTTGTCAAGTTCATAATTACAATAAAAAATATTTGAAATTTGTCTAGGCATACCAAACATTAGATGAGAACATATGATATTTAACCTTTTCAAGACCTCCCCTAGATAACCTTCATATGCGAATATCTTAAGTTGTACCCAAAGTGGGTAAACTTACAAAATTTAATTTCGAGTTATAAATTGTAGGTTTAGCAAACATAAAAATTATATTAGCGCTCTATAGCTATATTTTTTTCTATTTGCACTCCATAGCAAAATATGTTTGCTATGGAGCATCAGATTTGTATAAAAATCGCAAGCAACATCTGATTGTATAAAATGATCACAAGCATCTGATTTGTATAAATCAGGTGTCTGCATCTATGAAAATTGTGTTTGTATATGTATATGTTATTTGTGTTTATATATCTGCATAAAATTTGAATTCGTATACAATTGAATCGAGTTAAAACAATTGTATTTGTGTATCAAATCTCTCTCGCTTTATACAAACACAAATTATACATTGTATTTTGTATAATTTGTGTTTGTATAAAGCGAGAAAAAGAGAAAGACAAAAGAGAACTGGGCAGGGGAAGATTTGTATTTGTATAATTATAAGTGCATATGACGAAGATATATGTATTTGTATTTGTATATACAGTTTTCTCTCGCTTTATACAAACACAAACACAATTTATACATTTCTGTTTGTATAAAGTGAGAGTGACATGCGAGATTCAGGGGAGAGGGATGAATGACAAAATGTTTACTATGAATTAGAATTAAATGAAATGTGATTATAATATTTATTTTGAATTAATAATTTGCTATTTTATACATTTTCCTAAATTAAATGACAACTCCAAAAACGGATAGTTGTATCCTTCACCCAATTTTGTATCTCAGGTATAAGACTATAATAAGTCCTATAAAAAGGGATGTGTGAAGTTTCCACTTCAAGCCCAGTGTCTTTTCAAGGGCCTTGATATACTGGGCTTTTAATCTTCTGGGTCTATTAATGTCCGGACCCATCTAATCAGACACATCACTTTTATCTGAAAATATTCAGTTAGTGGGCTCGACACAAAGTACACGGCCGAACCCCACTTGACTGGCACTACTTTTAAGACAGTTATTGCTGAAAACCCCAATCTTGTAATTTCACCATCCTCCACCGCAAAGTCACACCCACGAGGGCGGTTCCTTAAAGGAAACAGACCTCAAATCAATTTTTATTTTTACTATATAGTACTATTAAAAATAAATTATTTAAAAGATAATAGTAATAAATGAATAATTTAACTCAGTTAATCATACTCTTTCTGTTCATAATGTTTAAGGAGTTGAAACCTTTTTTTCTCTTCGAATTTTGTATAATTTGTTTTCTAGTACATAATAGTACGGGAATTAGGGGTGTGCCCTATTTGAATTAAATCAAATCAAATTGAATTTTAATTTGGATTGGTATTTTGGTTTTGGATTTATAATTTACTTTGTTTGTTTTTTTGGTTTGATTTTGGATTTAGAAAAATAAAAACTGAAAAAATCAAATTATATATATAAACCACTTTTGTCACTTTTTAGTTACTGACTTTCATTATGTTTTAGTTTATATTTTATGTTTGGACATCTATAATTGTATAATTGATATACTTTTAAGTATTGTGCTTTCGTTTTACTTGTGATTAGGGGTGTATAAAATCGAACCGAAAATCAAACCAAACCGCAAATCGAGTCAAACCGAACAAAAAACCCGACTAGTGGTTTGGTTTGACTTGGTTTGGTATTGGAAAAAAAAAATCCAACTATATTTGGGTTGGTTTGGTTTTAACTAAAAAAAAACAACCCAAGATCAAACCAACCCGACATTATATATGTAATTTTAAAATTTTATTTTATACATAAAAATATTTACGTTGATATAATTTTAAAATATTTCTTATACTATTTCATAGTTTTTATCTTTTAATATATTATTTCAAGTTTAAAACTTAGAATTCGGAATGGTCCAATAAAGATTATAGTTCATAGATGTTGATAATTATAATAAAACTTAAATCAAAATCAAATTAATACTAATGCAAAAAGAAAATCAATTCAACA